>NC_142018.1:542500-630000 GCF_049901735.1 Notechis scutatus
AACCAACAGTACAGTTAGAGCTAGTAATTCTAGGTATTCTTTTCTTTGGACTACCCTGCAAGGCTGATAGATGAAAATCTCTATTTTGTGAATTTCATTGTTTCCAGTTGGCTTCTGGGTGCTTGTTGATGCCTTTGAAATGCTTCTTCGTTCAGGACCTGTTTGTCTTCAGTACCATCTGCTCCCAATGATATTTGCCTGTCCAGTATGGTTGCATCTTTCCTTCTTTCCTCAATCAAAGAGAGACTCTGCAGGTTACAGCATCCATTGGTACAAAGAGTATGAAGTCTCCAGGACAAATGCAACAGAGCAAAATGTTAATTGCATCCTAATAGCCACAGTTTCATTATAGATGCTGTCAACC
Organism: Notechis scutatus; assembly: GCF_049901735.1. Lineage (NCBI taxonomy): Eukaryota > Metazoa > Chordata > Lepidosauria > Squamata > Elapidae > Notechis > Notechis scutatus. Next base: position 542,865 of record NC_142018.1, read on the forward strand.
TTTATTCTGAAGGCTTTTTGAAAAAGTTTAGAGACTAGTTAAAGCATCAAGCTAGAAACCAGGAGGCCATGACTTCTAGTTCTAGCAGAAAGCCAACTGGGTGAACTTGGGCCAGTCCCTCCCCCTCAGCTCTAGGAAGCAGGGAATGGCAAACCATTTCTGAAATCTTGCCAAGAGAACTGCAGGGATTCATCCAGGTGGTTGCCAGGGATTAACACTGCCTTGAAGGCATCAAAAGAAGCAAAGAGAAGTTGCTTAAGTGACATAGAGGCAAATTAATAGAATTCCTGATGTTCCAAAATGCAGGAACAGCAACTGAAAAAAGTGACTGTGAGCCTTCACTCACTCACTTCATGGAAATGGAGAACCACTAGCTAGTTCTCCCGGGCTGTATCCATGGGTTGGGTTAAGGCTGTTTGGAGAAAGTGGTTCCTGTGTGTCTCTTCTCTCATGGAGTGCCACCAGCAGGGATCTTAGAGAGTTGAGCATTTTCAATCTCTTCCTCCTTCTTTAGAGCACCATTTCCCATGTGATCTCAGTGGTTCTGGCTCTCTTAGGGTTTGGGGAAGCCAGTACGATCAGAATTTGGTTCCTCCTGCAGGGAGTGTTGCTCTAATTACATTTTTAGAATTCTCTGCTGCGGGGAGATGTTATAATTGCATCATTGCGCTGGAGTTGACTTTATTTTCATTATGCTTTATTATAATTATTTTTTTAGCCTTCTTTAAGAATAATTGGAATTAAGCTGCTCAAAGTTGGCAATAACTGTAAGAGGCAAAATAGACCAGTAAATCCATTAGTCTATCACTCAGCCTACAATCAAAAATAAACAAACACTACATTGCAATATACTGATCATGAGAACAATCTAGGAATAGAAACAAGAAAAGAGAAATGTGGAGGCAGGGATAAACAAGGAAGAACATAGGACATATCTGTTACATAAAGCTGTGGCTTAATTACAGTAAAGAAACCTTCTCCAACTCAATATCTTCCAGATGTTGTAAGATTGCACCTCCTAAAATTGGTTAGGAACCGGGCCTTGTGATACCAATGCCTCCAAAAGGCATCAGGACATAAGGACAGTCCTCCTTGATCAGGCCGAGTGCATCTTCTCTCAGTGGACAAATAGATATCTGTGGATTGCTTGAAAGATGGATAGATGGAGATTTGATGACAATGACGTTATCCATCCAGTTGTGTCTGACGATTCTATGATCCAAGTCTCTGCACATCTTCTAATCTTGCGCTACTTTGAGTTTTTCTGTGCTCAGGCTAATGTCAGCTTTGATGGTGTCCAGCCACCGTGTTTTTTGGCAGCCTGGTTTCCTTTTACCTCTAATTCTTCCTAACAGAATCATTTCTCTGTGGGAGACATATCTGCCTTCTTCCCCATTGTTTCTTATTAACTGGTATTTGGAGACAGGCTACTTTCAATTGGAGGTAACTGAGTGTTTGGAAGCCCTTGATAGACCTCTGTTCCATGAATTCCTCCAATCCCCTTTTCTATCCTGTCTATATTAGTGGCCATCAACCCTAACATGGGACTGAATTCTTCACGTTAACTATGCACTTGTAGGAATATCAGCCTTCCTAAATAACCTAGACAGGAAACATGACTAAATGAGCAAAATCTAATTTATTGTAAGGCTACATTAACAGAATTTTGCAAATCTGAGAACTGAAACTTCTCATTGCCACTTTTAACTGTTTGATACATTAGGGTGGATCCTTCCTAAATTTCTTCCTCTAATTATTAAGCAACTAGGGGCTCATGATTCTCTTCTCTTACTGTTTTCTGGGCGGTATCTCTTCCCCTGATTCCCCAAGGTCATCCACACATTTGATTACAGGGAAGAAAATGCGATATTAGTTTAAATATTGGGAGTGGACCAGTGGCTTTATTCCATGGTTTTTTTCAGAAGAGTTGTCAATCAAACAACTAATGCCAGGACTTTGAGTGTTAATAGCCAGACAAGATATTTTGGCTATTATGCTAAGAAGTCTGGATGATGATGATGGTAATGATGATGATACAAATCCTCCTTAATATATACCCAAAGGGAAAGTGCTAATTGTTTCTATATTTAAAAAAAACATGGTGGTCTTTGGCTATGCGGAGTGCTGAGTTGCATTTTCACATCTTCTGCTTAGCTAGTATATTTGTAAGTGCACTCAAATATCAAGAAGTCCTTATCTTGTTACAATTGAGTGAAAACTGAGTCTCTGAAATTTTTCGTGGTTCATTGAAAACAGTTGAGTGGAATAATATCCCATATTCGTCTCTCCTCACTGGTGAGACCATGGTGGGATGCTTAAAAAAGAAGGCCTAAAATGTTCTCCAGCAGTCAGAATTATATTTGAAAGACTTAGAACAGGGGTGGGCAACTACGCCTTTTTTTTTTTTTACAGTCTGTGGACTTCAACTCCCAGAATTCCATCTGGGATTCTGGGGATTCTCAGGGATTCTAGGAGTTGAAATCCGAAGGTCATAAAAGGGCACAGTTGCCCACTTCTGACTCAGGAGCAACTTTGGTGAGGTTGGGGGTATCCTTAATTGGTGTTTGAGGTATTTGAAATTAAGTGCTACAGTGAATAGTCCAGTAATAGGGACTGAATTACTGTAGATTCACTTAATGACCACCCCAAAATGTCATAAAATTGGTCATGTGATGACTCACTTAACTACCAGCATGTTTTATGACAGTAATTCTGGGTAGAATAACTTAATTTGAGAACTACCTGAAGACTGTAATTGGCTCTGAAAATAATCCCAGAAATGAGAAGATGTGAGCAGCCTGGATAACAATGCGATAAGAGAAATCTGAACCCCCAGCAGGAATGGAAGTGTAGGAAGTATCTCAGAACTCTGCAGAATCATTTTATTTTATTATTATTTTATTTATTTCATATTTCTTAAAATAATGTAATATTAGCATTCTTGGTTTTAGAACATAGATTCATAGGGCATAAGACACCTTGGAGGTCTTCTCGTCCCAACTCCCTGCTCAAGGCAGGAGGTCTTATACCATCCTGGTCAAATGGTTGTCCAGTCTACTTTTGAAAGTTTCCAGTGATGAAGCACCTACGAGTCTGGGAGGCAAGCCATTCCATTGATTAATTGTTCTCACTCTCAAAAAAGTTATCATGTCTGTCCCCCACACCCTGCATCCTTCTCTTCAAGATATACCTAGCTCCCTCAACTATTCATCATATGATTTAACCTTCAGATCCCTTATCATATTTGTACCTCTTCTCTGCACACTTTTTAGAATCTTTTTATATTTAGTTTCGTGGTCTGGATTACTCTGAAGACTGGGCTTGGATCCCTCCTATTTCTATTCATTTGGGGAGTGGCAGAGTTTCTATTTCACTGAACCCAACAGATTTATGATTTACACCCCATTTTCAGTCACTCTTCCCAGCCTCCCCATGGTGGAAATGAATATTTCTCTCTGTAGTTGAAAGGTGCTTAAGAAGTAAAAGGAGCTTCGAACTGCCTGCTGGTGCTTTCAATGCAGCCTTCTCTCCTTTCCATCAGCGAGGGGCTGATGGCAAAGATCCAAACAGTCTGTGCTTACATAAGATGGGGAGAGCCATAATTCTGTATGCAGCAACCTGGGGGTGGGGGAGCTAACAGGGGAGGGAAGTTTTTCAGTCTGGAAAAAAGGTACAAAGGAGCTGCAGATGAACAGAAAGCTCAGCTCATCCTTGAGAGATGCAGCAAAAGAGGCTTGGTTACTGTGACTTGATCAGGTGCTCAAACTGTTGCTATGGCGATGAAGATGAGTAGAGAAAAAAATACACACTCGCAGGGCACTTTCTGAAACCGCATGTCTTCCCTCACTGTCTTAAACAGGATATGCGCGCACACACACACACAAACACACACACACATATCTGTCTTAAACAGGATATATATATCCTGTTTAAGACACATATACACACACACACACACACACACATTTATATTTTTATTTCTACATCAACTTTATGATACATTCAATATGGATTTCTTTTATTAGTTTATAATATAAAACACAAAAATACAAAAGAAAATAGAAAATAAGGAAAGGAGAAGGAAAGGGAGAAGTGTAAGGAAAAGGGAAAAAAGGAAGAAAAGGTGTTAAGTTCTGACTCCCTCTGGTACAGTAGAATAAGATAATAGCATCAGACCTCAACTTTTTACTTTTACGTAATATATTAGCTGGATACCCGTGCTTTGTGACGACACTATGTGATTGGGCTATGCAAGAGAAATCCAGTTCACCATCTGTTGGCTCAGTGGTGGTCGGTGATTGAAACACATAAAGGAATATCGCTCCCACTGCCATGTTTTGCCATGGAGAAGATGGCTATTACATCAATATAACTCAGTGCAATGCAAAGACCAAGGGTCATCTCAAGAAGACCATGTCTGCTGCTGACTTTTATAGCTATAGGATAATGGAGTGTGATGGTGAAGAATGCTACCTACTGCTGTTCCTCAACCTTGTGAGGCAACTGGCAATTTCTTTTCAGATGGGGAGGGGAGTAGAATGTCTAACTCCTTAGCATCAGAGCATGTTAATAGAAGGCAACTGGCAGTTGAAACAGAGTTGTTTTCATGTGGAGAGAGGGAGTCCTTAGCATCAGAGTGTGTTAATTACTATATTAAGAAATAATAATGTAACTTAAAATGTGATAAAATATTTAATATAAACAAGTGAAATTTTTGTTAAGAAAAAGGGAGTACTGTAATGAAATATGATTCAAGATTGTGATGTGGGGGGGGGGGATAATAATCATGGAAAGCATAAGTGTTCCCACAAAGGCATGATATTCAATTGAAATGGATAAAATGTTTAAGATATAAATGATTGTTAATATTAATAATTAGAAGATGGTATATTAGCAAACCCTTTGTGAAATGAGATTTGAAGTAGAAGAAGGAGGAACATTTCAATGAAATATTGAGCTATAATATGTGATGTTGGGGGGGGAATAATTTTGAAAAATAGGGCTCTCATAAAAGCATGTGATTTAATTGAAAAATAATGAGTTAAACATCTAAGATATGAATGAATATCAATATTAATGGATAGATTTGTATTATTTTTGATAATATAGTATAATTTTAGAATGTATCAGACAGAATCCCAATGTATGTTATGTATTTTATATTAAGTACTATAAATATAGGGGAAAAAGATAAAGGCATCATACTCCATATAGTGTATAGGAGAAGTACTTCTTCTTTTTTATTAAAGAAGAAAAATAAATGATTGGCTGGAATAGAACAGACAAAGAATAATAAATATTACGATATGAATTGAGAGGAGATAAAAAAATAAAATAAAATAAAATAGAGAAAATTTAAAGGAGAGAAGAAGTTATATAGAAAATTGAAAATGTTAAGAAGATATGAAATGGTATGTAAAATGAATATGAAATTGAACTTGTGTCTGTACCAAGAGTTTTAACCCGGGAATAAGCAACTTTCAGAAAAGAGATTTTTTATACTTTTATGTTTTGTGTTTATGTGTATTTATGTATTGTTTGTCTTGAAAAATAAAACTTGTTTTTTTTTTTTTTTTAAAAAAAAGAAATAATAATGATCTGATGGTCATTTCAAAAAATCCTTTCTTAGCGAGCACCTAGAAGCCAAGAGGAACATATGTGCCAAATTTCAAGTGTGAGCTTTATGGTTCTGGAGATTTCGTGATGAATGAGTGGTACTTGGCTTATATATATATCTTGATGTGATGTCTGTGTAGTATCTTACTTATTACAGACATCACATCAAGACTGCCTTCAAAACAGACAGAAAAATAGCAGCCATCCTTAGAAACCCCAAAGATAAAATTGACCTGGAAAACCAAGGCATATACGAAGTCCCCTGTGCATCATGCCCGGCCACATACATTGGACAGACCAATAGAAGAATAAGTACCCGCCTGGATGAACACAAAAATGCAGTCAAAAAGCTGGAACACACTTCCTCAATAGTCTAACACAGGGGTGGGCAAACTACGGCCCGCGGGCCACATCCGGCCCGTTGGTCTGTCCAATGCGGCCCGCCCCTGAAAATTAATCGCTGCCATTGGTCTGTCCAATCCGGTCCGCCCCTGAAAAAAAATAGCTGGGCGTGGCGTAATTGCCCTGTGCCGTGTGGCCCCCAAAGCTGCAAAACAGTGCGGAGCGATCTAGGGGTAGGAAAGAAAAGAAATTTGCAAAGGCCTCGGCTGGGAGTTCGAAATCACCTTCGAGTGCGACCTCTCGAAGGTGAGTCCCCGCCGATCCCCCTTTTTTTTCCGGGGCTTCCAGGCTTAAACTTTGCAAAGGCAAAGCTTGCAGACTGGAGCGTCTTCCCGCCGAGGAGCGGGAAGGGTTCCACCCGGTGGGCGGGGCGGGCTGCTTGGAGCCACCTAAAGCTAGGCCGCTGCTGGTGGAGCTTTGCCCTGCCTTGGTGCCCCGTTTCCCGGCTCGGCGGTCCTGCTCGGGCGGCACTTTAAAAGCCTGCTCCCAGCACCCGAGCAACTTCCCAGCAACTTTCGGCTTCGTTTTAACTCACGGGCGCTCGGGCCTGGCCCCGAGCCGCGCGGCGGAAGGGAAGCCCGGCGGGCGGGCGGGCAGGCTGCTTGGAGGAGGCTCCGGGCTTTCCCTCCGCCAGACGCGAGTGCCCGCGAGTTAAAACGAAGCCGAAAGTTGCTGGGAAGTTGCTCCGTTTTCCAGGGCTTTGCAAAGGCAAAGTTTGCAGGCTGGAGCATCTTCCCGCCGATGAGCGGGAAGGGTTCCGCCCGGCGGGCGGGGCGGGCTGCTTAAACTTTGCTCGGGTGGCACTTTAAAAGCCTGCTCCCAGCACCCGAGCAGCTTCCCAGCAACTTTCGGCTTCGTTTTAACTTGCGGGCGCTCGCGCCTGGCGGAGGGGAAGCCCGGAGCCTCCTCCAAGCAGCCTGCCCGCCCGCCCGCCGGGCTTCCCTTCCGCCGCGCGGCTCGGGGCCAGGCGTGAGCGCCCGTGAGTTAAAATGAAGCCGGAAGTTGCTGGGAAGTTGCTCGGATTTCCGGGGCTTCCAGGCTTAAACTTTGCTCGGGTGGCACTTTAAAAGCCTGCTCCCAGCACCCGAGCAGCTTCCCAGCAACTTTCGGCTTCGTTTTAACTTGCGGGCGCTTGCGCCTGGCGGAGGGGAAGCCCGGAGCCTCCTCCAAGCAGCCCGCCCACCCGCCCGCCGGGCTTCCCTTCCGCCGCGCGGCTCGGGGCCAGGCGTGAGCGCCCGTGAGTTAAAAGGAAGCCAGAAGTTGCTGGGAAGTTGCTCGGATTTCCGGGGCTTCCAGGCTTAAACTTTGCTCGGGCGGCACTTTAAAAGCCTGCTCCCAGCACCCGAGCAACTTCCCAGCAACTTCCGGCTTCCTTTAAACTTGCGGGCGCTTGCGCCTGGCCCCGAGCCGTGCGGCAGAGGGGAAGCCCGGTGGGCGGGCAGGCTGCTTGGAGGAGGCGACCCGGCAGTGCTCCGGCAGCATCAAGAGGCAGTTGCGCCCGGGCTCCGCTCAGGTGTCTGGCTGGGGCTGTCAGGAGTTGCTACCGCCGGCGCAGCTCCGTGCGGCTCCAGTCCCGCGTTGCCTTGGGAAGGAAAAGGCAAAACCAGGAGCCGCTGAGCCTGAGCCTCCGGTGCCGCTTCTCCCGTTGCAAAGCACCGCCGCGGCTCTTCCTTTTTGCCTTTCCCTTCCCGAGGCAACGCGGGACTGGAGCCGCGCGGAACCGCGCCGGCGGTAGCAACTCCTGACTCAGAGGGCCTCCGAGGGGAGGGGAGCCTCCGCGGGGAGGGGAAGGAGGAGAAGAGGGGGGAAGGGGGGGGCGATTCCCAAAAAATCTTGTGCTGACCCAGCCCGTCTGTCAAATTTTAAAAGTCAATGCGGCCCCCGAGCCAAAAAGTTTGCCCACCCCTGGTCTAACACATGGAAGCCACAGGTCATAGCATCAACTTCAATGGCACCAAAACCCTAGCCACTATAGAAAACCCCAGCCAGACTTCCGGTTTCGCCAGGCTTCGGAGGCGGCGGGGTTTCGCGATCTCTGCGATCCCCGCCGCGCTAGCCGTTCTTGGTTCCTCCGACCCAGACGGGTCTGGAGGATAAGGTTGCCCCGTAGAGGCAACCGAAGACAGGGAGGATCCGGACAGGGGTTGGGGTGTTCGCAGACCCTTCCCACCCGGCATAACCTCCTTTTCTCAAGTCGGTCCAGCGGCGGTCAGCAGTGGCCGCCACAAAGAAGCCAGCAGCCGGACAAGATCGTGCTGGAGGAAGAAGGAGAAAGTTTTGAAGCGAAAGTTTTTTTGGCTGAACTGGGACTAGAAGATACATTTAATACCCTGAAATCTAAGATTTGGTTTTTTCTTTGAAAGATACTTTGTTTCCAGAAGAGATTTGCAAGTGGCGAGTGAAAGTGTTTAAAGTGAAAGTTTACTCTCCTTCCACATGAAATTAACAAATGAATACTGAAAATCCTACTATTTTACAAAAGGTAAAAATTTAAAGCTTCTTGTTATAAATGGGGAGAGGACAAAAGGAAAATTTATATTAAGATTTTGTTGAAGGAGATGCCTGGAAGATTTTGGAGATTGGAAGTTACTGTAATAAGAATTTAAAATACAGATTGGCTTTTTTTACTCCCTTTGCAACTGATATTACCCAGGAAGAAGGGAAGAACTTCGTGCCTTGTTTGGATTGTTTGATGACTTTGGGACTTTGGGAATTGTTTTAAGCTTGGAAATATCTTTGGCTGTTTTAAGAAGAAGAAGAAGAAGAGAAAAAAAAAGAGAGGATTTACAATGACTTTATCTGCTGATGAACTGAGAGAGGAATATGGCAAAATAAAGAAAGACGATGTGGGAGAAATTTTTTGCTTTTTAGAAATGGCGCTCGCTACTTATCAGCAAACACAACAATTGATGGAAGAAGAAGAAGAAGAAGAAGAAGAAGAAGAAGAAGAAGAAGAAGAAGAAGAAGAAGAAGAAGAAGAAGAAGAAGAAGAAGAAGAAGCCATCTTTAACGAACCCACAGAGTTGATTAAGAAAGGAAGGAGAAAGAGAGGGGGAAAAAAGGATATAAGACTTAAAAAAATATATAAGAAAGTGAAAAATAAGATGCAAAATCAATACAAGGCTAGAAAGCAAATGGAAAGAGAAATACAACAGAGAGGGGAAGTTAAGGGGGGTAAAAAGACCAGATGGGATAAGACAGGGAGGAAGAAGGGGGGAAAAGGCCACAAGGGTATGAAACAAGATGCGAAAAAGAAATTGTTTTTTAGGGACAAAGGGTAATATAATTTTGTTTTAAAAGGATTCTGCAAGGTACATAAGATAGTATTGTGGTATTTGTATTAGAGATAGAAAATTATAATTTTATAAGACTTGAGTAAAGACTAAAATATTAAAGGTTTAATAATGGTAGAATTTAAGATTTAATAAAATATTAAAAGGAAGGTTTAAAATACTTAGTTTAAATATAGATTTTAATTGACTATTGTGTGGATGTTAGTATGAATATATTATTGTAATATTTGTTTTTGAAATAGATAATTGGAATGTTATGAGATTTAATGTTTAATTATATATTTAATTATGTTATGGATTTACTATTTTCTTTTTGTAAGTAGTATGTACCAAGCAGAATCAGATAGGGAACTTGGTGTTACCTTAAATGTTAATTTAGAGGTGCGATGGAAAGGCATCATACTTTGATTTGTGATTTCAGGAGAAATTCTTTTATTTTATTATGGGGAATGAGATAAATAGACAATTGGAAAAGAATGGACAAAGGATAGAAATATAATGATTTAAATTAAGATAATAAACAAAATAGAATTAAGAAGAGTGGAAAGCGGGAGAAGTTATAAAGAAGACACAGAATGGTAATTAAGATAGGTAATGGCATATAAGATGAATATGAATTTAATTGAAGTCCATACAAAGAGAGGTAATCCGGGGCCAAGCTACTTTTTTGAAAAAGAAGTTTTACTTTATGTGTTTTGTGTGTGTATGTTTATCTGAGATTTAATAAAACCTTGGAGGAAAGCAGGAGGAGAATAATTGCAAACAAGACAGAAGGAAATATGAATAGGATGACTAAATTTAAAGAGAAGAAATGAGAGCGTTAAAAGATATTTAAGTAGAAATGGGATATATTAAAATCACACTGTATAAAATAATGTATTATCTGCCTTGTAAAAATTTACAAGGGAAAGAGGTCTAATGTCTACAAGGTTTATGTTTTGTTTGTCTTTAAAAATTAATAAAATTTGTTTCAAAAAAAAAAAAAAAAGAAAACCCCAGCCACAGAATCATCAGAGAAGCCATAGAGATTGAAAAAAGACCAGAAAGCATGAATAGATGATTCCACCAGACTGTCAATCATTTGGAAACCTGCACTCACAAACAAAAAAATCTCCACACCACTAGCCAGACAAGCACCTGGGCACAAACAGATCCCCCCTGATACCTCCAGCTCAAACACACCCCAACCAGGCACCCAGATGAAACCTTGCTTCCTAACTAATGATAGCCGTCCATTTACCCGGAGCCAAGCTGCACTAAAGGCCTCCAATAAAGTAACACAATGTTCCCAGCCAATCAAGATACAAAAAGAGCCAAAAAACAGACAGAAGATATTAGAAACACCAATCAAGCAGAACACAGCAACTCAAGACCAATAAACACAGACCAAGACTCCCAACCAATCAGGATGAAGAAAAAACCATTCTGGCACAGCAGTGCTGCCCAAATTTAAACCTGAAACCACTGTAAGTCTGACTCACAGATGAACACTATACAGAAGCCTGATGATGGCAGATGAGATTCTGCCGAACGTTGCTACAACTTTAAAAGCACAATTACAATGACGTGGAAAATACCGAACAAAGCTGAATGCCATACATGTAAGTACCCATGAAAACTTAAGAATATATATATATATGTATATGTATGTATGTATGTATGTATGTATGTATGTATGTATATGTATATGTATATGTATATATATTTGTTTTCTTAAGTTTTCGGGGTACTTACATGTATGGTGTTCGGCTTGGTTCGGGTATTTTCCACGCCATTGTAGTTCTTTAAAGTTGTAGCAACGTTTCAGCAGAATCTCATCTGCCATCATCAGGCTTTGTATTGTGTCCGTCTGTGGGTCAGACTTTTACAGTGGTTTCAGATTTAAATTTGGGGCGAGCCTATTGCTGTGCCAGAATGGTTTTTTCTTCATCCTGATTGGTTGGGAGTCTTGGTCTGTGTTTATTGGTCTCGGAGTTTGCTGTGTTCTGCTTGATGGGTGTCTCTGATATCTTCTGTCTGTTTTTGGCTCTTTTTGTATCTTGATTGGCTGGCAGCATTGTGTTACTTTAATGGAGGCCTTTAGTGCAGCTTGGCTAAATGGACGGCTATCATTAGTTAGGAAGCTGGGTTTCATCTGGGTGCCTGGTTGGGGTGTGTTTGAGCTGGAGGTATCAGGGGAGATCTGTTTGTGCCCAGGTGTTTGCCTGGCTTGTGGTGTGGAGATTTTTTGTTTGTGAGTGCAGGCTTCCAAATGATTGACAGCCTGGTGGAATCATCTCTTCTGTTCATGCTTTCTGGTCTTTTTCAATCTCTATGGCTTCTCTGATGACTCTGTGGCTAGGGTTTTCCATAGTGGCCAGGGTTTTGGTGCCATTGAAGTTGATGCTATGACCTGTAGCTTCCATGTGTTGGACTAGTGAGGAAATGTGTTCCAGCTGTTTGACTGCATTTTTGTGTTCATCCAGGCGGGTACTTATTCTTCTATTGGTCTGTCCAATGTATGTGGCCGGGCATGATGCACAGGGGACTTCGTATATGCCTTGGTTTTCCAGGTCAATTTTATCTTTGGGGTTGCTAAGGATGGCTGCTATTTTTCTGTCTGTTTTGAAGGCAGTCCTGATGTGATGTCTGTGTAGTACCTTACTAATTTTGTCTGTAGTACCTCTTATGTAGGGCAGGACAGCTGTTCCATAGGTCTGTTCATCTTCTGGGTCTCTATTATGTTTCAGTGTGTTTTTGTGGATCAAGCTGGTGATTTTGCTTTTGTGGAAGCCGTTGGCTGTCAGTACTTTAGTCAGGGTGCATAGTTCAGCCTTAATGTGTGTCTTGTCTGCCAGGCGTTTGGTTCTGGTAATTAGTGTTTTAGCCACGGAGTTTATCTGTGCTGGGTGGTGGTGGGATTGGGCGTTGAGGTAGCGGTTGGTGTGTGTTTTCTTCTGGTATATGGTGTGTCCTAGTGTGCCATCTGTTTTTTGTAGATTAGTACATCTAGGAATGGTAGTTGTTTGTTTGTTTCTGTTTCCATGGTGAACTTGATTTTGGGGTGTGCGCTGTTTAGGTGTGTTAGGAAATTGTTTAGGTTTTCTTGTCCATGGGGCCAAATCACGAATGTGTCATCGATGTATCTTAACCATAGTTTGGGTTTGAGGATGGCATTGGCCAGGGCTCTGGATTCTAATTCTTCCATGAACAGGTTAGCAATGACAGGTGACAGTGGTGATCCCATGGGGGCTCCTCCTATTTGTTTGTATCTTTGTCCTTTGTATATGAAATATGTGTTGGTTAAGCAGTGTTCTGTTAGTTCCATGAGGTGTTTGGCTGGTTGGTGTTTATTTTTGATGATTTCAAGGGTCTCTTTTATCGGGACTTGAGTGAATAAGGAAACCACGTCAAAACTTACAAGCAGATCTTCTTGCTCCACGTGTAGATCTTTGATCATTTCCAAGAAGTGGTATGAGTTTTGTACATGTGAAGCTGCTGTTTCAGCATGGGCTGTAGCTGCTTTGCTAGGTATTTGGCTAGGTTTTGTAGTGGTGCTCCTCTGGAGCTGACTATGGGTCTGAGAGGTATGCCTTCTTTGTGTATTTTTGGGAGGCCGTATAGTTTGGGGCATCTGGAAGATTTCTCTCTGGGTATAATCGTGTGTTGGATCTCTTTGCTTATGTGGCTGGTCAAATACCTAGCAAAGCAGCTACAGTGTGTGTGTTAAGTTTTCGCGGGTACTTACATGTATGGTATTCGGCTTGGTTCGGGTATTTTCCCACGTCATAGTAGTGGTGCTTTTAAAGTTGTAGCAACATTTCGGCAGAATCTCATCTGCCATCATCATGTGTTTCAAAGTGTTCCATGTAGAGGTTTGTGATGACAGGTGAGAGGGGTGATCCCATGGGTGCTCCTTCTATTTGTTTGTATTTTTGTCCGTTGTAGGTGAAGTATGTATTGGATAGACAGTGGTTGGTCAGATCTAGGATGTGCTGGGGGGGGTTGTATTTGTTTTGGATGGCTGTCAAGGCTTCTTTTATTGGCACTTGGGTGAAGAGGGATATGACATCGAAGCTCACTAGTAGGTCGCTGGGTTGTAAGTTTTGTTTCTTTATGATCTTGATGAACTGGAATGAGTTTGAAACACAAACACAAACTTGTGTTTCACTTTGAAACACAAGCTCTAGAAAAATATGATCACAAACCCAAACTCTGGCTCAGATACGTAGATGACACCTTCATAATCTGGCCACACAGGAAAGAAAAACTGAACAACTTCCTCACACACCTCAACAGCCTACACCCCAAAATACAATTCACCATGGAAACAGAAGCTAACAATCAACTTCCCTTCCTAGATGTCTTGGTATACAAAAAACCCAATGGCTCCCTAGGACACACCATCTACCAGAAGAAAACACATACAAACTGCTATCTACACGCACTCTCACACCACCACCCAGCACAGATCAATTCCGTAGCTGAGACACTCATCTCCAGAACAAAATGCTTAGCTGATGAACAACACCTAAAAACCGAACTAAACACTCTCACCAACGCACTAACAGCCAATGGATTCCAAAGAAAGAAGATTACCCACCTAATCCAAAAAGAAACCCCAACCAAAATCCAAGACAGAGAACAAGAGAACGGCAAAGCCCTCCTCCCATATATAAAAGGCACTACAGACAAAATCAGCAAGATCCTCCAAAAACACAACATTAAAACAGCATTCTGCACAAACAAAAAAATATCCACCATCCTAAGAAACCCTAAAGACAAAATCGAGTTAGAAAACCAAGGAGTATACAAAATCCCGTGCACCGCTTGCCCCACCACATACATTGGACAAACTAACAGAAGAATAAGTGCACGCGTTGAAGAACATAAGAACTCAATCAAAAAAGAAGAACCGACTTCTTCCCTGGTCCAACACCTCAAAGCCACAGGACATGAGATTGACTTTAAAAATACCAGAACTATCGCCAAAACCGAACACTTCAACAACAGCATAATCAGAGAAGCCATAGAGATAGAAAAATGCCCACACAGCATGAATAAAAGAGATGACACCTCCCGCTTACCAGCCATTTGGAAACCTGCCCTCATGAACAGACGAGTACCTAACATGATGAATGACACCAGACCCACACCCACGAGGGCCACACAAGATGCCACCACCACACTTCCACGTAAAAAGCAGACTCACACCCACACAGAAGATGAGACACGACCACAGACCAGAAGCCGCACTGCAGCTGCATCACTACCCACTTCAAACCCCTCTGAGCCATACATGAAGCGAACTGACCCCCACCATGAAGATGCAGCACGACCACGAACTCGAAGCCAAACAGCAAGATCACAGCTCACCAGCTCAAATCCCCAGTAACTAAGACCAACCTGAGCACAACCAAGCCCCCACCTGAACAGAACACACCTCCACTCAATCAGAACATGGCCAACCCCCAACCAATCAGAATACAGCCAACCCCCAACCAATGAGAACACACCCCACCCAATCAGAACACAGCCAAGCCCCCACCCAATCAAGTCACACCCCACTAGCAGTTAAAAGGAAGAAGCAGCTGCAAGCTCACATCACTCTGAGAAGCACAGAGCTGGACAGAAGCCTGAAGACGATGAATGAGACTTCATCGAAACGTTGCCTAGATACTTCCAATCTTACGCGGGAGAAAACCCGAATAACCAAAGATCCATCCATATATATATATATATATATTCTTAAGTTTTCGCGGGTACTTACATGTATGGCATTCAGCTTTGTTCGGGTATTTTCCCACGTCATAGTAGTGGTGCTTTTAAAGTTGTAGCAACATTTCAGCAGCATCTCATCTGCCATCATATATATATATGAAAATTGTGCCTCTGCCTACCAGCATGCATCAGTATTCATCTGGCTAGCATCTTGTCAGTGTGTGAGATAGTTGAGGGCTGTTTGGAAACTGAAACATGGAAACTGAAACAGTATTTGCTGTGTGAGCAAGAAGAAGACAGCAAGGTGCCTGGCCATCGCTTAGCTCAACTGTTCTGTACTAAAGCTGGTTGCTGTTGTGAAAGTAAAACTGAAACTCCTCTCCTTTGCTTGTGTTTTGCATTTGGAACAGATTTCTTTTCAGATGGGGAGGGGGAGTAGAACTCCTTAGAGTGTTAATAATAATATACAAAATACTAATGCTCTGATGGTCATTTCAAAAAATCCTTTCTTAGTGAGCATCTAGAAGCCAAGAGCAACATAAGTGTCAAATTTCAAGTTTGTAGGCTTTACGGTTCTGGAGATTTTGTGATGATGTGCGAGTGGTATTTCGCTTTTATATACACTGCTCAAAAAAATAAGGGGAACACAAAAGTAAGACATCCTAGATCTGAATGAATGAAATATTCTTATTAAATACTTTGTTCATTGCATAGTTGAATGTGCTGACAACAAAATCACACAAAAATTATCAATGGAAATCAAATTTAACAACCCATGGAGGTCTGGATTTGGAGTTACACTCAAAATTAAAGTGGAAAAAAACACTACAGGCTGATCCAACTTTGATGTAATGTCCTTAAAACAAATCAAAAGGAGGCTCAGTAGTGTGTGTGGCCTCCACGTGCCTGTATGATCTCCCTACAACACCTGGGCATGCTCCTGATGAGGTGGTGGATGGTCTCCTGAGGGATCTCCTCCCACACCTGGACTAAAGCATCCCCCAACTCCTGGACAGTCTGTGGTGCAACATGGCATTGGTGGATGGAGTGAGCCATGATGTCCCAGATGTGCTCAGTTGGATTCAGGTCTGGGGAACGGCGGGCCAGTCCATAGCATCAATGCCTTCGTCTTGCAGGAACCGCTGACACACTCCAGCCACATGAGGTCTAGCATTGTCTTGCATTAGGAGGAACCCAGGGTCAACTGCACCAGCATATGGTCTCACAAGGGGTCTGAGGATCTCATCTCGGTACCTAATGGCAGTCAGGCTACCTCTGGCGAGCACATGGAGGGCTGTGCGGCCCCCTAAAGAAATGCCACCGCACCCCATTACTGACCCACTGTCAAACCGGTCATGCTGGAGGATGTTGCAGGCAGCAGAATGTTCTCCACGGTGTCTCCAGACCCTGTCACGTCTGTCACAAAGGCGCACAAAAGCGGAGGTAGCGGTCCTGATGCTGGGTTGTTGCCCTCCTACGGCCTCCTCCACGTCTCCTGATGTACTGGCCTGTCTCCTGGTAGCGCCTCCATGCTCTGGACACTACGCTGACAGACACAGCAAACCTTCTTGCCACAGCTCACATTGATGTGCCATCCTGGATGAGCTGCACTACCTGAGCCACTTGTGTGGGTTGTAGACTCCGTCTAATGCTACCACTAGAGTGAAAGCACCACCAGCATTCAAAAGTGACCAAACCATCAGCCAGAAAGCATAGGAACTGAGAAGTGGTCCTTTTAAGTTGCATTACAGAAATAAATGAACTTTTGCACGATATTCTAATTTTTCGAGTTTCACCTGTACAAAGAATTAATTCTGTGAGATGTGAGGTTGGTTTGGAGACATTGGAGATGCATCTCTGGAGACCCATCTCCTCCCCAAGGGCGCTCGTTCATAAGTAAAATAAAAGGTGTTTTTTTCAATCTCTTGCAAACCTTCATTTGGTTTTGGCAGCCTTTGGTGTGGGCTTGTAAGAGAATTCTTGCCATACTTCACATGAGATTTTGTCTGTTCTCATTCATGCTGGGTTTTGTACTAGAGTGTGAAGGTTTCACCCACAATTATACAAATTTGGGTAAGAGCTGTCAGTAAGCCCTCAAAGTGTCACCACATTTTAATTTTTTTTTCTAACCTACGATTGGGAAAAGATGGTTGATATTTAAAATGAGGAAATTTATGCTTGGTTGTTAAACATGAGGCAATCAATGTCAAGGACAGAAAGTTGGATGATGTTCTGAGGACATTATCATCTTAGGGACCCTTCCTTGAATAGTGCAGTCTCTTCTGGGCTTACAGAACAATAGGAAAAAGGGCTGTTTAAATTTCCCATAATACTTTTGAAATAACCATAACGTTTTTTTGAGACACAAGTGAAGGTTGCCAAACCCTAATGGGGCATTGTAATTCTTTCCAGGGCTTCATAAAACTTAATCTTGGGCTCTATGTGTAAGGAAAGCAGAAGCTGAAGAATTAGGGTGGTCTTACAGACTTTTATGGATTTTTTTTGGTTTTGTTCACTGCCTAGGGTTCAGGAGTTGAGCAGTTCTAATAAATAAAAATAAATAAATAATTTACAAAGGAATGTAGAACAGGTAGTTCAGGTAGTCCAATTTACAACCACAATTGAGCTCAATGTTTTTATTTCTAAGCAATGCAGTTATTAAGAGGGCTTTAGACCTTTCATGCCATATTTGTTAAGTGAATCACTGCAGTTGTTAACAGTTACAGTATTAACTGTAACATGGTCTTCTCGTCCAATCCACTGGTCAGGCAGGAGACTCTATACCATTCTGGATAAATGGCTGTCCAATCCATTTGTCCAAATCAGGTTATGCGGTCTGAAGCCAAGCCAGAATGAGGCTATGGCTTCTTGCACTAAAACTTGCATTTTGGAGGTGAAAACAAAAGGAGAAGAACAGAGTACAGAGAAAAAGCAAGGGATCTTCTGCTACCACTAATACCCCAAAAGAAAAGAAATGAAAATGGAAGTCATAATGGAGTTCGGTAGAAGGGCCTGAAGAAGTTTCAGTAAGATGGGTTTGATCTTGGGTCTTTATGTAGGCATCTCAGAGGGATTGGGTGGTGACAACAGAAGAATGGATTGGTTTTTGATCTGATTCAACATAGCTAGATTTATATTCTTTTCTTCTTAGAAAGCCAGATGTTGCCCACTTCCAATCGGTGGTCCCTACCATGCTATCTCCAAGGGAACAATAGCTTCCTATCTTAACAAAAAAAATCCCCAAAACAAATTCTAACCTAATTCAGAACTTGAGCAGGAGATGAATCCAGGAAACAACTTAGACAAATCATGAACATTTTACACTGGATTTTCAATTAGTGGTCAAAGAAAGCCATCTACAAGCATCCCATAGTAGGCAAGCCTTTTTTTGTATTGACTCTGAACAAGGTCTAGCTGAATTTCACAAGTAATCCTTTCTTGGTGCTATAATGAGTTGAAGAGATGTCACATCCCAAGATCTATTCTAAATCCTGAACCCTGAAGACAAAACAGAAAAACAATGGATAAACACTAATCAAGGAGAGTACCAACCTAGAACTAAAGAGAAATTTCCTGCCTTCAGAGGTTGTTGGTGTTCCAACATGGAGGTTTTTAAGAAAAGATTGGATGACGATTGGACTGAAAGAGTATAGAGGTTCCAACTTGAGAAGATGATTGGACTAGAAGACTCGAAGTTCCATTTCATTTCTGTATTCTGTTTACAGAGGAGCTCCTTTTGAGAGTTAAAAGAGTCTCTGCAGATGATTTATTCCCACATTTTTCATGGCTTAAATTATGGCTGAACTGCTGTGTTGCGTGATCCTCCAAGGGCTGCTGGCACTGACAGTCATGGTAACTGCAAGGTTGACATCTCCATTACATGTAGGAACCAATAAACACAGGGAATGACAGCTTCCACAGTGGTCCCTTGGAGACTCTCAGGTTGAGGTCACAGTCTCCACAAATCAGCTGCTTTTTAAACCATGAAGCAGAAGGACCAAGCGGATGTGTGCTGAAAATTCCTGATAGACGCTCTGGAAAGTGAGGGGTGCTCATTAAATGGGCACCCCTCACATCTCACCTCAGTGCAATACACGTAGTCCCCACCTTACTGTCATTCATTTAGCAACCATTAGAGGTTATAACAGCACCGAAAAAGTGCCTTACACTTACAATTATTGTAGCATCCCCATGGTTAGTTGATCAACATTTGGGCACTTGGCAACTGGCATGTATTTATGAGAGTTGCAGCATCCCGGGGTCATGTGATCACTCTTTGTAACCTTCCCAGCCAGCTTCTGACAAGCGAAGTCAATGGGGGAAGCAGATTTGCTTAAAAACACCATGATTCATTTAACAACTGCAGTCATTTGCTTAACAACTATGGAAAAAGTGTTGTAAAATTGGGAGTGACTCATTTCACAACCACTTCATGTAATAATTGAAATTCTGGTCCCAACTGTCGTTGTAAGAAAAGAATTACCTGTATAGTATGTACTATAATTGTACATGGACTCAGCTTGCAACACAGGTTCTTTTCCAAAGACAACTGGACCAGGGGTGGGATTCAAATTGTTTAACAACCAGTTCTGTGGGTATGGCTTAGTTGGTGGACGTGGCTTGGTGGTCATGTTATTGGCTGGGCGTGGCCAACTCAATATCACTCACATCGAGGCATGCAGATCTCCTCGCCTGGCCCTGTGTGGATGCTGCAACAGTCATAAGTGTGAAAAATGGTCATAAGTCAATTTTTTCAGTGCCATTGTAACTTTGAATGGTCACTCCACACAAGCAAAGTACCAGCAAAGGAGGGGAAAAAAACTCCAGAGACATTCCTGAGACAGGAAGTCTAGTCCTGCCAAGAATGTAATAAGGCTTAACGGAGAGGCAGTTTCTGTAAGCAACACCAGAATGTTTCCTTCCTGCCTTCCTTACAGGATTAGGCCAGTAATTTCTTCTAACAACCGGTTCTCCGAACTGCTTAGAATGTTAACAGCCGGTTCTAGCGAATAGGTGCGAACTGGTAGAAACCCATCCCTGAACTGGACTCTTGGTTTTTTTCCTTGAAAATGTTTGCTTCTCATCCAATAAACTTCTTGAGGTCTTAGATGAGAAGCAAATCATTTTCAATAAAAAAAAAAACCAAGGAAGTCCAGTTGCCTTTTGAAAAAGCATCTTTGGGCCAAAATCACCTGGATGATTGAGAATCTCAATAGACATTCAGCTGTTATCTTCCCACGTGGTACCTATTTATTTACTTGCATATGCATGCTTTTGAAGTGCTAGGTTGGCAGGAGCTGGGGTGAGGATGCGAGCTCACCCTGTCACATGGCACTTGGGTCTTGAACCCGGGCTGCCGGCTTTCCAGCTCAAAAGCATCTTAATTGCTGAGGTAGTGCACCACCCTTCTGGTTTTACAACTTGCTTAATTTTTGGTATTGTAGAAATGTACCTTTTTCACTGTTCTGATTCTTCCCGCCTGCCCAACAATTCCCTCTGACAGCCTCCTCTCTGATTTACCATTAAGCCATGGAGGCTGAAGATGGTGGAGAATTTAAAACTACCACAAAAGTTAACCTTTATACCCTTGTCCACACCTACACCATGATCCCCTCATCACTAAATAAATGTAAAAGCAGCACACACCAGCCAGGGATGGCAATTTGTCTGAATTCTTTTGCAATCAAGCTGATTCTTTTTCATTCAACTTGAACAAAACCTATAATGTGCCAGCATCAAACTTCTACTGATCTCATGTATCAGGCTGACCTGTCTTCTGTTTTGCCATGGCTATTAATGCTCCTTATAAAGGAGGTGTTACTCAGGGCTGTTTCTGAGGTTGGTTTGTGATGGATTATTTTTACAGCAAAACAGACAACTTGTATAAAAAAAAAAACTCTGTCCCAATCATAGTTCTGATCTTTTGATCTTATGCTAAAACGCCTGTTCAGATGCTGCTGTTTGTGGCATGCTGGAAAAATACTATGTGTGAGGTAATTATAACGGAAGTCTGCTGCTGCTTTTGCCAACTTGCTAGACAACTATTTTGCCTCCCCCTCCCACTTGTACACAGATACTCTTTTGACCTGTTCTAAAAAGATGAGGATGTTTCAGCTGTCATGTAAACAATGTTTTTTTTGCATTTTATTTGATGAACAAGTTATGCACATCATGAAGTCTCTCCTTCACTTCCTTCTCCACATTCCTTTTTTTCATTCTCCTGCTCCTTCTTCTCCACCATCCCAGCTTCTCCTCTTCCTTTTCCATCATCCCTCCTCCTCCACCTTCTTCTTTTCCATCATTTCTCTTCTGTTATCTTTTTCCACCTTCTTCACCACCTTCTCCTTCATTACCGCTTCTTCTTCTCCATCACCCCTTTTCCTTCTTCACCACCCCTTCTCCTCCTCATTCCCCCATATCCTTAAGAATTGCTATCTGTCTGTCTGTCTGTCTGTCTGTCTGTCTGTCTGTCTGTCTGTCTATTTATTTATTGATTGATTGATTGATTGATTGATTGATTGATTGATTGAGGTATACCTGCTAAGGATAGGTCAAAAGAACTAGCTTGGATGTCACGTTGCTACTTTCTATGCAAAGAGAGTTTCATGGGGTAGCACAGGTGAAATTACATCTCTCCCAAATCGAGCAGTCTAACCTTGGTCAAAATGCAAAGATAGAATATCCTCCCTCTACTCAATTGTGAAACCTCACTCTAGAAAGGATGACAGAAATGCACCTACATAAACAGAGTCCAGCGGACAAAGAAGGCAGAGTTTTGTGCCAAAAAAGAGGGGGTGATTAACTTTTGGGAATTTAATTTTTACTCTACTGGGAATATCAGAAAATGGGTTGCAAATACTCGGGAAATACTGCTTTCTTTTTTCTCTTAGACCTATTTCCCTGTGTTCATTCGCTGAGGGTCAGGTTACATCATGATGGATCATGTAGAATGAGTATACAGTGAACTTCTTGAAAAGGCCTGGGTCATGCTGAAGTTCAAACCAAGGCTGTCTGAAGCCCATCAAGAAAATGCCAGTTGATGTAATTACAGACTGCCTGGTTTTGGGCTGGGCAAAGGAGAGGTTAAAAACTAGGCAAGCAAGGCAGATATCTGGTTTGTTGGTGACCTAAATTGTGCAAGGAAGATCTGTGGAAGGCATCAGGGTATCATTCTACAAATTATCTATGTGTGGAGTCATTTAAGGCTCCATTAGCATGCTTCTCACACCTCCATTTTGTTTTCTGTTGGGTGTGCACCGTCTACTTGCGACAGCCCAAGTGATGCATTTGAGTTTCTCGTTATAGTACACACAACTGAACAGGATTTCAGAAAATGTTCAGGAAATTCAGAGTTAAAATGCAGGAGGAGGTCAGCAGGAAAAGAAATGTTCCCTTTGCTGCCTGAAACAGAACTTGAAACCAATTCAAGCTTTGCTGGGACCAACATCTTAAACCATCCATTTGTCAGCAAGATTTGTTGGACTTCTGCAAGTCTATCATCAGACATATTTTGGAGGGGTTAAGCTTGATGATAAAACCAGGGATGAGCAATTTGCAGCAGGGAGGCAAATTGGTGAGTCCCACCCCGCTCCTCTGCTGGTTTTTGTTAGAAAAGTAAAAGTGATTAAGTTGATTGGATCTCTGGTTCTCTGAAAACAGCTAAGTCCCAAAATCAACAATCAAAGTTAAAATTTAAGATTTCAAATGTTAAATGAGGGAATATTGTCACTGTGATAATTCATCGAGGCTTCCCCAAGTATGGTCAAGGCCCATTTAGTCAAAAGTAAGTGGCTATACTTTATCAGATGGTTCTCTTTTCTTCCTGTTATTGTTTTTCCTGTTCTTCAATTATTGGGACCAGGTGAACGGAGCAGAATAAGGAATTAATTCCAAGACAGCTGAAAGATACAGGTTGAGCCCGAAATTTCCATTGCTAAGTGAGGCAGTTGTTAAGTGAGTTTTGCCCTATTTCATAACCTTTTTGCAACAGTTGTTAAGCAAATTGCTACTATTGTTAAGTGAATCATGTGGCCATTAAGCAAAACTGGTTTCCCCCATTGATTTTGCTTGTCAGAAGCCACCTGAGGAGGTTACAAATGGTGATCACAGGATGCTGGGACAATACAACTGTCGTAAATATCATGCCAAGTGCCCAAATTTGGTCACATAACCATGGGGATGATGCAACCATTGTTAAGTGTGAAAACTGGTCATAAGTCACTTTTTTCATACCCTTGTAACTTTCAACGGTCATTAAATGAATGCTTGTAAGTCAAGGACTATCTACCTGTACCAGGTTTAAATTTGTCTTTATTTGTTCCAGTGAAGTCATCTGAAATGGTCTCGAGTCCTATTTTGCTTAGCCTTTATCCTGCTGGGTTCCCCAATCAGAATTTCAGATAGTATTCTCATATTTGATGATACTCAACTCTGCTAGGGCTTTAAAGCTTTTGATGACAATCACAGTCAACAATGAAAGAATGTCCTGTTTGAGTATTTCTTCTTGGATATCCTCCGAACTTCTTAAGCTAAAGATGACCAAGACTAAGATGGTTGTTTTTTGGCCTGATTGTTTTTCCTCTCCTCTCCTGAGTCTTCCCCCTACTTATCTTCAGGGCTTCCAGATTGCCCCAGTTTCTGTTACCCCAACCTTGAAGATTTGAGCAATGTCCAGCTGACTTTTCTCTTGCTTACTGTTTCTATAGTTAGGGTCACTCTTGTCACCTGATGAATATTCATAAGATTGTCTAGGGTAGAAAAGAAACAGTCAGGCTGTTAAGATTCTGTTATTATAACCTGCCCTACATCAATGAACTTATAGAATTTTTTTGTATTATTATTTTTTATTGTGCAATTTCCATTATTATATATAAAATTTCCATATCCACAATAGCAGTCTACTGTCTGGGTACAATTTCTTTTAAATACAGATTACAAACCTTATACACACATCAATTATAACCAGTATTTACTCAATCTATTCACCATAACTTATAGACTTTTTAAATGGGGTTGGTTTGCTGACTTTGTCTACCTCAAGGGAAGGAAAGAGAACTCCCCTGCATTGGAGCTCATCTGGAGCTTCCCCATATCCTTTGTCAGTTGGCCAGCACCAAAAAGAGTCTTTTGCAGGATGTTTGATCTGAATGAGAATGAGAGACACTAAAATAAAGCTTTTGCAATCTACTGATAGTCGCTTGGTATTATTGAGCAATGTTCATTGATTATCCTCTGGTGCTATGTAAAAGATTCCTAATTTTAGAGCAAAGGGCCAGTCTCTTCTAACACATTCCCTATTGTTCTCAAGTTTCACTGCCCTACTTGAGCCAGTTTAAACTATTGGCATTTATCTTTAGAGCTCTCCAGTTGCAAACTCCCCAGCTCATCTGGTCTATCTTGTCCACTTCTTATATCCATAAGACGGGGGCTTTTTTGGTTTCTCATTTCAGGGTTGTTGTCTTCAAGTTCAAGCCTTTTTTTTAGCTCAAGTTATTTATTTATTTATATATAAACATTCTGAATACAGTGTATTGTCCAGGCATACCATTTTACAAAAGAAAAGAAAAAAGAAATGGTAACATATATACTGATAATAGTAGTAGTAAAACAGAATGCTTCTAGACACATTTATAATTATGTTAACTATTGATTATATTAGCATACTTATAGTTGTAAACAATGTTCATGTTTAATTTATACATAACAATATTCTTTGTTTATCTAATTTCTACCTGTTATCTCTAACCATTGATAAAGCCTATTCCACCTTAAGTAATGCTCCGTATCTCCTTTTTCTTTTATTTTCAATGTCAATCTATCCATCTCTATACAATCCAATATTTTTAGAATTATATTTTCATCTGATGGGGTGTTCCAATATTGTGCAAATACAATTCTCGCTGCAGTCAGTACATGTAAAATTAAATATATAGTCCCTTTATCTTAGCTGTCTGGTTTTGTACCTAACAAAAATATTTCTGGTTTCAAATCTATATGCTGCTTAATCATCTTTTCCAACCACGTGTGTATTTTCGTCCAGTATTTTCTTGCTTTCATACATGTCCATTATATATTATAATAAGTACCTGGGGTCTGGTTACACTTCCATCATTTGGTGGACATGTTGTTAAACATTTTTGCTAGTCATGGCGGTGGCAAATGGTTGAAGCCTTTAAGGACATATTCCCATGATTCTGGAAACAGCGCCTTCCTTTCTTTATTTCTGTGGAATATTGATGATGAAGGCAAATATGTGTGTCCCCAGGATAATGATGTGAGATCAAATTTAGGTTGGTCACTGGGATCAGAAGTTTAGTCTTCCAAGCTTTCGGACTCATGCTGGAGCCCATCTTCAAAGAATTTCTCTCTAAATGCTTCATTTCCCTGGCTAATTCTCCCCGAACGGTGGCCCTCCAGATTAGGAGAATTAGGAGAATAATGGTTAGAAAGAATTTCCTGCAATTCCTCCCATGGAACAGTCTTAATTGAATGCGGTGCCAGCAATGCTGTAGCAGTGTCAAACACTGTGGCTCTGCAAAAACTTAAAAAGTAAGATTTTTTTTCCTGTGGTCAGAAACGTCAGCGAGGTCAATGCCAACTAGAAAGCAGTTGAATCAATTTTTGTAGGACTCCCATATCTCCGCTGTCGGTCTGAAGGGCGGGAACACAGGGTTTGAAGCCATCTCGTCTCAGCAGCGCCAAGTTCTTCTGAGGGAAATTGAAATTCACCCTTGCGAATAGTAACAGCAAGCTCTTAAAGTGACATACAGCTCGTAGTGGCTTTGGCTCTTTTTGAAGTGATTTGCTCAGCGATTTTGCTCAGTTTCCTCTTAGATGTATCCCGCCCTTGTAGCCAGTGTAGTGTGAGCGGCGGAATGACAGAGGCAACGCCGAGAGCAACTTCAGCTTTTAACTTTATTGGAACAATAAAGGGTTGCCGCGACTGCCACGCTAACAGGGAAGCCAGCTGGCGGGCAACAGCTGACGCCACTTGACAGCTCCCTTTTATAGTCAGCTGTCAAATGGCATCAGCCAATAGGAGCAGTCCGTGCTCTTGCTGGAGTCGTGGACCGGAGTGAAAACTTCTGCTCAGTCCTCTTCAGAATGCAACAAAGGACATACATTTAATTTCGCAGCTAAGATCATTGGCCATACAGGTACAAAGAAGGCCAGGGAAATGATTGAAGCCTAGGAAATGGGCCCCTTATCAGCTAACAGGAGTGCTGAATTTCCAGCAGCCTTTCAAATACTTAGGAGCCGAGGGCTTGGCAGCACAAGGAAACAACAACCAATTGTCAGTCATCAACACACCAATCAGCCATATTGTTATTGAAGACACTACATAAACATGACTCACAGAATAGCCCAAAGCATGTATTCCAGTAGAGAGAAATTCCCTGAAGATGGTTTCCAGTATGAGTCCGAAAGCATGGAAGAGTAAATCTCTAGCCCCAGTGACCGATCCAAATTCGATCTAGCAATATTGATGATCTTTAAAAGGGATTTAAAGCAGTGGTGGAATTCAATTTTTTTTTACTACCGGTTCTGTGGGCGTGGCTTATTTGGTGGGTGTGGCTTGTGGTCATTGGACTGGGTGGGTGTGGCTTAGTGGTCATGTGACTGGGTGGACGTGCTTGGTGGTCATGTGACTGGGTGGGCGTGGCCAACTCAATGTCACTCACATCAAGGGGTGCCTCACCTGGCCCCTCCCCTCCCAGCCATTCCTTGTCACCCAGCCTCAACTTATCTATAGTTCTGTAAAAATGTTGTTCACCTTTTTTGACTTTATTATTTGCATATTATAGATGTACTTTCATGGACCACTGAAAGGAGGAAATAGCTCACATGCTTTACTCAAGAGTGTGATAGGCAACAGGGGCTGCCACAAAGAAAGGGGGACAATGTATTTTCTAGAGAAGCAGAATGCAAACAAGAAGCAATGGATGGAAACTGAACAGAAAGAAGCAACCTAAAACTAAGGAGAAACTTTCTGACAGTGAGAACAATTAACCAGTGGAACTGCCTGTCTCCAGAAGTTCTGGGTGCTCAGTCACTTGAAGTTTTTAAGAAAAGACTGGACAGCCATTTCTCTGAAATGGTATAGGGTTCACCCCAAGGTCCCTTCTAAGTATTACTCTGACACCTTTCCCAGGATTTCTACTCAGAGTTTGGCATCCTCAGTTTTCTTGCCTGAACTGGGGGTGGGACTAGAAGACCTCCAAGGTACCTTTCAACTCTTGTTAAACACATGTGTATTTTATGCTCTGGACTATTGACATTGAATGCATGTAAATCCTGAAAAATATGTGGTAGCCCTGGGCAAAAGAAAGGCAGAAAAATCACTCTAGGTGTAGGGACAGTGTAAAATATTAACACATGATAAATAATGGAACAATTAAAAATAATAGCACAGAGTTTTATCTCTCTCTCTCTTCCTATTTTTTTCTTTCTTTCTCTACCTTCCTCTTGCTTGCTTGCTTTCTTGCTTCCTTCCTTCCTTCCTTCCTTCCTTCCTTCCTTCCTTCCTTCCTTCCTTCCTTCCTTCCTTCCTTCCTTCCTTCCTTCCTTCCTTCCTTTCTTTCTCTCTCTACACACACACACACACACACACACACACACACAGAGCACTTAACAGACAAGCATTTTGGAAGCAGCTCCTTTAAATTTTTCCAAGGCCTGATTCACCCCCACCCCCTCTGTCAGACCGCACTCCTTCTCACTCCAGCACTTTAACTCACAAGGGGAAAGCGATACTTGCAGCGTCCATGCCTTTCTTCCTTTTCCCCGGGGAGAAAGAGGATGTGGGGAATGGAAAGCTAGGAGAGCGATCGCAAGTGAGCGACTGGGCGACCGGGTTGGGGGCGTGGCCAGCCAGGGATTGCCACCAGTTTGGCGACCCATGCCAAATAACTGCCAGAATAGGTGCGAACCGGTCGAATAGCACCTCTGATTTAAAGGCTGTTTCAATTACACTTATTGCAGGATATTATCTATTTAAAATTATTATGGATGTGTACATCTACTCAGTCTTATCCCTGGGACTGTATTGTTTAAATGTTCATTGTTTTAGTACTAATATTTGTTTACTGAGTTTTGAGCTAATGTTATTGGATTGATCTGGAACTATAATTTTTGGAGGTTTGTTTTGTACCACACCTTGGTAAATGTGTGATAGGTGATGATGACAGAAGATGATGATCAAGTAAAAAATCAAAATATTGTGTCAGAACTATGTTGGAAAAGAAGAAAGTGTGACAATATCAAGAGATAGCTGAATAGAAGACAAATAATTGGAGAAGATCCCAAAGTATCAAGATCTAATAATCAAAATTGAAAGATTATGGCATAAACTGCCTGTGGTGGTCCAAGTCGTTATCAGCACATTGGGTGCCATACCAAAAAAAATTGGATGGCGTTTAGAAAAATCTGTGCATTAACACAATTTCCGTCTGTCAATTGCAAATGGTATAGGGTTCTGCACATTGTATTGTTGCTGATACATTATAGTGACCTAGGTTCTTGGGAAGAAAATGTGTATGGAGGCCATCACATTTGTCTGTGCATAATAAGTCTCAGGCATATTTTACTATCAATTATTATTTATTAGAAGTTCTAAGATGCTTCTCTGTGATAGTCATTTTATCCCAAATACATTTTATCTAGAAATATTATCAAGAAATACTCTAAAGTATCATGATTTTGTGATGAACCTCTATAGATAGCTGAAAAACTGGAAGAGAACATTAGTGGGAAGTCAATTTGGGGATCTTGCCCTATTGGATTACATCACCGATTCTTTTTTCTTTCTTCTTCTTCTTCTTTAGCTACTCACAGCTGATTGAGGCAATGTTGAAATCTCAAGCAATTAAGTACATATAAAACAACTGGTTCTGTGGGCATGGCTTAGGTGGTGGGTGTGGCTTGATGGTCATATGACTGGGTGGATATGGCTTAGTGATCATGTTATTGGCTGGGCATGGCCAACTCAATATCATTCACATCGAGGCACGCATCTCCTCCCCTAGCCTCTCATGATTGTGGGGATGCTGCAACAGTCGTAAGTGTGAAAAATGGTCATAAGTCACTTTTTTCAGTGCCATTGTAACTTTGAATGGTCACTCCACACAAGCGAAGTACCAGCAAAGAAGGGGGGGAAAACTCCAGAGATGTTCCTGCCAAGAATGTAATAAGGGTTAACGGAGAGGCAGTTTCTGTAAGCAACACCAGAATGTTTCTTTCCTGCCTTCCTTACAGGATTAGGTCAGTAATTTATTCTAACAACTGCTTAGAACGTTAACAACCGGTTCTAGTGAATAGGTGTGAACCTGTAGAATCCCACCCCTGCGTATAACTAAATAAATAATCTTCCAACTACCAATACCCCCACCATCTTTTGGGTTTTTAAAAACAAAATAAAACTAGCAATATCAATCTTAGCAACTGCATATGGCCTACAATAGCTCATGTTCATATGGGAGGCAGAAACTGAGTTATGCAGATGGGTGTATTTTCATCATGTCCTTAGCATGAGAATCTGATATGAAAATCAAGACAGGAACAAATATAGTCCTTTAAGAAATGTGGCTTTGCACCTAAATTTATTCTGATTTATTGTTGTTGTGGCAGCAAAGTCTAGAAGCTGGATGAATTACTTATTCTGATAATTTTCTGTTATGAGGAAAGGAAAAAAATGTTTTCTAAAGATCTCAACAGTTGCAGAGGAGGAGCGAGCAGTATTGTAGAGAAGCAGCTGAAACACCACTTTTGGTAAATCTGTGAAAATATTGCCCACCAACATTATGTATTACTTATGATACGCTACAACACTTTTTCTCCACCTTGGCAACTTAAAGATCTGTGGACTTCAACTCCTGGAATTCCTCAGCCTACCTGAGAAGAGTTGGGAGTTGAAGTCCACACATATTAAACTTGTCAAGGATGAGAATATTGGCCTATAAGAACAGAGGAAGGAGTTTTTTGTTAAGTCAAACTATTTCTCCACCTCAACTTTCATTGCGTAAATATGTCCAAGGTCTAATATACAGGAAGTTTTTCTCTTCATTTGCTATCTGGTCTTTTCATTCAAAACAGTGTGAATGTAAGAAAGGAAATTTATTGTATCCTTTCTCAATGTAGAAAACATGTGGGGGAGGGACTCGGGTTAAAATTATGGCATATTTTTGTAGATTTGAAAGAGAACGTGTTGCTAACATGAGAAGAGTAGATGATGAAAGTAAAGCAAGTGTGAGAATTTGTTTATTTTTCTGTTTGTATCTATTTAGCACCTTGATCTACTTATGGTGGTTCGCAAAAGTCCAATGCACAATAAAACTGTTACAAATTATCTTCCCTCTGAACCTCTGCCATTACAAACAAATTATTGCAAACCTAATCCCCAGGTAAAGCAATCCCAAACAGCTAGAAAGACAAAATCCTCAAAGGCAACTTAAAACTATTTCTAGGTGGATCTCATCATGCAGGTGTGATCAAGGAACTAAGAACTAGATAGATTTCAGAAAAGTAGGCACGGATGGATAACAGAATAACAGAGTTGGAAGGGACCTTGGAGGACTTCTAGTCCAACCCCCTGCTCAAACCCTAACCTTTTTGGGGTTGTGTGCCAAAAGTGCATGTGCACCCATAATGCAACGCATGTGTGACCCTCTCCTGCTAGCCCTGCCTTCCTGCGCATGCATGCAAGACCCCCGTGTATACATGTGTGACCTCCCACTCCCCATTTTGGGCTTAGTAAGACTCCCTGCAGCCTCCTGGGAGCAAAAACAGGCTGCAAGGGAATGTGCCCCCCCCAGCCCGTTATTCCTCCCAGCAGGATGCAGGGAGGCCTACTAGGCTCAAAATGGGGAGCACGGGGACTGTGCCGCACCCACCCTACTCTCTCCCTGCCCCACAAACATGCATGTGCTCTCCCACTGTCCCCCCTGCCATCCCCGCATGTGCATGCATCTCCTACATGCGCCCTGCCCCTGTGCATGTGTGGCAGAGACCTCAAAATCAGCTGGCTGGCAGGAGGTGCACGTGCATGAGTGGTGGAGCTGAGCTGGGGCAATGGCTCGCATGCCCTCAGAGTGCACAAGTGCCATAGATTCGCCATCATAGCCCTATATTATTTCAGACAAATCGCTGTCCATTCTCTTCTTAAAAACTTCCAGTGTTGGAGCATTCACAAGCACCCAGAAATTGTGAATGCCTCAAGTCATTCCACTGATTAATTGTTCAGGAAATTTCTCCTTAGTTCTAGGCTGCTTCTCTCCTTGATTAGTTTCCATCCTTTGCTTCTTGTCCTGCCTTCAGGTGCTTTGGAGAATAGCTTGACTGCCTCTTCTTTGTTTCAGTTCCTTAGATATTGGAACACTGGTATCATGTCACCTGTAGTCCTTTTCATTAATCTAGACATAGCCTAATTCCAGCAACTGTTCTTTATGTTTTAGCTTCCAGTCCCCAAATCATTTTTGTTGTTCTTCTGAAGCAAGGGGTCTTCAAACTTGACAGCTTTAAGACTTGTGAACTTCAACTCCCAGAATTCCTCCTCCAGTCATGTTAGCTCAGGAATTCTGGGAGTTGAAGTCCACAAGTCTTAAACTTGCCAAGTTTGAAGACCCTTGTTCTGGAGCAACACATATCTAGAATGCTACTCAGGGGTAAAGGCAGAATCCTGAAACCTACAAGAAGAATTCTCCAGCCCTTTTAATAAATTAAGGTGGAGCCTCTTTAAAGATATGAAATGCTTCTCAGGTTTTTCTTCACTTGCACTAAGTTGCCATTTATGAAGTAAGTTGCCAATGAACTCATCTATTGTCTAATTATTAGTGGCCTCTCTCCCTTCCATGCAGTTAAGTATCATCAGCCTGCTATTGACTCAAACGAATGGGATGAACTTGCTCAATGTCTTCATATAAATATTGAATAATATGGGGAAGAGTAGGTGGCTCAATTTCTTGCTTCACCCACAGGCTTAATTATTTCTTTGCCACCAGCATTAACTTATTTTGCTATGTCAAGACTTTAGTGCCATACAGGTAGTTCTTAAGCTATGACTACTGATTCAGTGATGGTTCAGAATTACAAAGATATTGAAGGAGGGGGACTTAGGACTGGTCTCTGAAGTAGTAGTTGTCATTGCATGATCAGGTGTCACCTGACTGCAGTCTGGATACTCAGGTGCTCACCTCACAATTGCAGTATCAAAGCCACAAAGCCACAAAGCCACATGATCTTCATTTGCAACCTTCTATGCCATCTTCTCACAAGCAAAGTCAATGGGGAAGATAGCAGAGAAGATTTCAAATTGCTTCTGATGCCTCTCCTTCTGAGGATCCCAGTAGAAGATCCCAAGATCCCTCCACAGCACCTACCTTCCATACATTCCCAAGGGAAGATATGAGGAAGGGAACATTTCCTACAGGACTTCTGCAGATCGGGTGAATTAGCCAGAGAACCTGGAAAAAGATTTTTAAAATGGGGAACATCTCCTGAGAATGAGGTCAAGGACATATGCACAAGAGAAAACAGATCCTGGAGGTGATAGGCAGATGTGGGAAAATGTTGGGAACCTCTCCTCAGATTCCTCAAATCCATTTGAATCTTGTTTCCTGATCAGATTTCCACATTTGTTCCACCTTCCTCTTGTAGCATGTTTACTTTTTTCTGGTTGATGGGGATAAATAATACCAAACTGCTCTCTTTGCAGGGTATCTCTAGAGGAGATGATGCAGTGAAGGCCAAACAATTGCCATATCCTGCCATGGTGATTATTTGTTTTAAGTAATGCCCATGAATTTGCAATATTCTGAGTCAATTCGGCCTGTGAGACACTATAATTATCTGATGATTGCATGTTTCAAGTTATGCGCTGGCTCTTAACTGTCTGGCCTTCACAGAGTATGTCATTCTCTGAGCAGTTAGGTCCATGATTAAATGTCTGTGGCTTGTTTGGCAATGACCTGTGGTTTTGAGCAAATAAATCCCAGCAAGTGTCTTGTGTGGTGCACTCACACAAAGATCATCTCCAAATTGAGCAAAGCTTGTCCCAAGTGGGGAAGTAGAGAAGCATCCCTACTTGGCAACAACCCAATCCAACAACCCTAAACAATCCATAAATCCTGTTTGTTGGTATTATTTGGTACTAAGAAAATTCTTCAGCATTTTTTTTAAATTTCCAAGTCTTATTCAAGAAGTGGGTCTCTGCTGGGCTGAAATCAACTCCTTCCCAGGTTAATGGGTATTGAATGGAAAGCAGACATAGGCAAGATACTTCAACAGAATAACAGAGTTGGAAGGGACCTTGGAGGTCTTCTAGTCCAAGCCCCTACTTAAACAGGAGACCCTATACCATTCCAGAGGAGTGGCTGTCCAGTCTCTTCTTAAAACACTCTAGTGATGGACCACCTACAACTTCTGAAGGCAAGCCTTTCCACTGATTAATTCTCACTGACAGAAATTTCTCCTTAATTCTAGGTTGCTTCTCTCCTTGAATAGTTTCCATCCATTGCTTCTTGTCCCGCCTTCAGGTGTTTTGGACAATAAGTTGACTCTCTGTGTTAGATCTGGAGGAGTGGGCGCAATAACGGAGACGAGGCATCGATAGTGACTCAACTCAACTCTTTAATAGTGACTTCAGAACAGAACAACAACTAGGGCAGCAGCAGCTCTTTTATAGAGCTGGCTGCTGTCACAACAACCAATGAGATTGAATTAACCGCTCTAAAAGCGTCCAATCAGAGATGGCCTGCTGTCAGCCAATCAGGTCAGCCAGAGGCGGCCAATCACGATTCGCTTATCCGCGGGCCAATCAGAAGTGCAGGATTACGAGCCTGCTGCTGAAGCAAAGCTAGTATAGTTATTGATGAATGAGTTTGTTTAGTTCGTAACACCCCTCCCCCCTAGGTTCCGTCTGAGGGGTGGGGTGACGTATTCTCGCAAGTAGGCAGGCCGTTTCACCTGTCTATTCGATTTTCACTGTTCCACCGGTCTCTGATCTGGCGCTGGCTCCGGTGGGCTGTTTGTAGAACCGGGTGGCGAAGACGGTTCGATTACTCCGCTCGGGGATTCAGGGCTGTCCTCTCTGTTTCCATCCGGGTTCCCTGGACTTGCTTCTATGGCCGGGCTGCTTTGTGGCGAAACAATCACCCGGCTCAGTCTTCCTCCGGAAGGTGAGTATCCCATGGTTGGTTGTGCAGACTGCTGGGCTTCGGTTATTGGGTCATCTGCTATTTCTATTTCGGCCCCCTCGAATTCCCTTCCCCCCCCCCCAGTTTGAGATTCAGGGGTTGAGATAGGGTTAGGTGCCAATCGGGAATGAAGTTGGTCTATATGGCGCTTCCAAAATTTCCCATCGCTAGTTTGTAGACGGTAAGATCTAGGGCCCGTAAGTTGAGTTATAGTAGCGGGGACCCACAATGGATCACCCGAGAAGTTTTTCGCAAAGACTAAGTTGCCTACCTTGAACGCATGACACTTGCTGCTGGAACCGCAAGGTTTTTCTGCCATGTAGGTTGGGTGTAGGCGATCGAGGTGTGAGCAAAGTTTCCAGCCCATCAGAAGTTCGGCCGGGGTTCTGTTTGTGATGCTGTGCGGGGTGATGTGTTGGAGGAGAAGCATTCTGGTTACTTTGTCGTCAATGTCTCCATGTTCCATCTTGTGCAAGGTCTTTTTATGAATTGGACCATTCGCTCAGCCCTGCCATTGGCCGCAGGGTGAGCCGGCGAAGTTAAGGCATGGCGGATGCCCGGTCGGCTAGGTACTGTTCGAATGCTAGGGCAGTGAATTGGGGACCGTTATCCGAGACTAAAACGTCAGGCAATCCGTGCGTAGCGAATAGTCTATTTAATTTTTTAACGACGGCTTCTGTGGTGGTGCTCTTCATTTTGTGGACCTCGAGCCAGTTGGAATAGGCATCCACAGTTATGAGAAAAGTGTGTCCCTTGGTGGGTCCCGCAAAGTCAATGTGGATGCGGGACCAGGGACCACGAGGTGCGTCCCATTCAGTTGGAGGTGCCTTCGGTGGGGCAGCGTGGATTTCCTGGCACTTGTTGCATGTGGCCACCCAGGCTTCTATCTGTTTATCGATACCTGGCCACCACGCGTAACTTCTTGCCAATGCCTTCATTCGCATGATGCCTGGATGACCATCGTGCAACAGTTTTAGAACTGTATGTTGTAATTTTTCTGGGATGACAACTCACGATTCGCTTATCCGCGGGCCAATCAGAAGTGCAGGATTACGAGCCTGCTGCTGAAGTAAAGCTAGTATAGTTATTGATGAATGAGTTTGTTTAGTTCGTAACACTCTGCCTTCTCTGTGGCAGCCCCTCAAATATTGGAACACTATTATCATGCCTCCCCTAGTCCTTCTTTTCACTAGACTAGACATACCCAATTCCTGCAACAGTTCTTCATGTGTTTTAGCTTCTAGGCCCCTAAATATCCATGTTGCTCTTTTCTACACTTTTTCTAGACTAAAGTCTCAACATCTTCTTTTATATTGTGCCCAAAATTGGATGCAATGCTCTTAAATGTTTGTTTCATGCAAGTTCTCATTCATTGAGGAAAATTTGTCTTTGTCTTTTATTTTTCTCCAAAGGGGGAGAGAATTACATGGAAATCACTCAAGTATAGTTACATGTTTATGGAGATTCTCACTCATCCAGGTCATGGTTGTCTCCCAGCTCTGAATAAGCTTCTTGGATGAGAAGCAAAACATCTTCAAAGAAAAACCGGAAATTCCAGCTTGAAAAAGCACCTTTGGGACACAAATATAGTGTGGTATCCTTGCAGTTATGGAAGGATGTGTATGAAGGTCTTATTTTTCATAAGCCACTTGTCTTTATCATCTAACTCTTTTCTCACACTTATCCAAATGGATTTTCAGTAGCACTGCTATTATCACAACTAAAAGGAGTTAGACCTTTTAGAAAATCTAACTTTATCCCAGATATATTGGGCAAAAACTATCCATACAATTAGCTTACTATCACATTTGGTGGAGAATTTCAAAAGATACTTTTAACCTTAAGAACTCAGCTTGATTCAGGAACCTTGGGTTGCTTTTTTCTGATCAAGCCCAAATGTAAAGATAAGAATAAACTCTAAAACTTATAATTCTTGTTTGGCTGTATTATGAAAAAAAAAACACAAATGGAGGATTTCAGATTCTTTAGCTATTTTCACTAGCAGGAAAAGCCAAGCAGGAAATATTAAACAGCCTAACTTGACATGGATATTATGTTATGTTAAGCTTGGTTGCTGAGGGATTTTTTTTCTCCAATAACTTCTTGTCCATGGATCATATAAGACATAAAAATGATCTCTGCATGAATTGTCCATCCATCTCATGTGGCATGGAGAAAATTGAGAAACACACAGTGAGGACTAAACATAGTATTATAGCAGTCTTCCAGTACTTGAGGGGCTGCCACAAAGAGGAGGGAGTCAATCTGTTCTCCAAAGCACCTGAAGGCAAGACAAGAAGCAACTGATGGAAACTAATAAGGAGAGAAGCAACTTAGAACTAAGGAGAAAATTCCCTGACAGTGAGGACAATTAATAAGTGGAACAACTTGCCTCCAGAAGTTGTGGGGGCTCCATCACTGGAGGTTTTCAAGAAGAGACTGGACAGTCACTTGTCTGAAATAGTATAGGATCTCTGCTTGAACAGCAGGTTGGATCAGAAGAATGTCCCTTCCAACCCTATTCTTCTATATTCTGTGTTGTCAGCCTTGTAGGTGCTTAAGTTATAATGTTCATGAAGCCCCATTTTGGAATATTAGGATGACTAAAAACTCTAAACCCCTTTGTTGCATACATTTTTCAGATAAGGTGAATACCCCATTTGCCTGTATTTTAGATAGTACCTCTTCATTATAAGTTTTAAAATGAGAAGGGAAAACATTATGCCATTGTTGCAATGTCGATAGGGTTGTTGAGGGTTGTGTATCCAGCCTTTCTGTTGATAGCAGTTAAACCATCAGTGTAGAAATAATTAAGGACCTCTTTTTTTCCTAACACTAAGTTTAACCGCAGCTGCGCAGTTGAATCATCCTGGCCTTTCTTGACAAAAGAGAATTGCAGATAGCCTTATCAGTACTAATTACAATCAGCCTTTTTAAGCCTGAATACGTGGAGCTGAGTTCAGCACATCTTTCCCCCTTGATTTTGTCTTTCACCCAACTGCCTAATAACTACCCCATGAAGCAGAATGAATTTTAGATGATAAAATTCTGTAGTTTGGTCCATCTTTAAATGCTTATGAAGGTACTGTGCAAACCGAAATAGTAACAGTGGTGGTATAGTATTAGTGTGGTACATCATATCCCTATGTCTAGTTAAAGTGAATGTGGGGATATGTTAAGAAACTGTCGAGACCTTAGTGTTCTCTGAGCTTGGTTGTTTGTCTTGCAGACATTTCATTACCAACTTAGGTAACATCATCAGGACTGGCACTAATAATGTTATCTAATTGGGAAATGAAGCATCTTCCAAAAAATAATGAAGCTCTGAGAGCACTAAGGACCCTGAGGTTCAACCCTGAGCTATACATATTCTCTTCTATCAGTTAAGGAAATGTTCCTCAACAAGGGTCATCTCCAAATTCAGTGGTCATACCTCCTATTAATTCCATATTCTGATTAAACAAAACTGGATTAATTGCAAGACTCTTCTTGCTGATGGAAACTAGGAAAGTGATTAATTAATTTATTTACTGCTCATCTCCATCATAAAGCAACTCCCATCATGGTTTACCTCACTAGATTTTGCTCATGGAAAATAATTGGAGAATTGTGTGCCACCCTGAAATCTTGATGGAGAATAAAACTAATCAAGAGCCACAAAAATGATTAGGGACTGGAAGATAAACCATATGATGAATGGTTGAAAGAACTGGATATGTAACTTTAGCCTAACAAAGAGAAGAACTAGGGGTGACATGACAGCAGACTTCCAATATTTGAAGGCCTGTCACAGAGAAGAGGGGTTTTGTTGAGGTAATTCCCCATTAGGAGAATGAGCGCATACAGGGAGACGTAGTGAGAGAAGTGTTTGAATAATACACACACAGCACACAGATACACTGTACAGTAAACAGTCCAAAGTCATTCACAGTAAATCAGTCAGTTTTCAATCCAGGGATAATCCAATAACAAAGTCCAGTGTCAAAAACAGTTCAGTATCAGACTTACATCAAATTCAAGAATATCAGTCAATTAGAAGAACGGCAATACTCTCCAACAGAAGGAAACAGAGAGACTGAGACACACACCCTTCTGAGACGAAGACTAAACAACCCAGGTTTATGGCTCCATCTTATGGCCATTTGAGAAACCACACCCAATTACACTTTTAGGATTCTCTTAAAGAGACAGTATTAAAATGTCTATCCTGGTTTATATATTTCCAACCCAAATAACTGTTAGGTGACTTATATTCCTAACATTCTCCCCTTTTGGGTAGGACAATATATACAACCTTACATTCTAATTCTATAATCTTCACAGCTAGCCTTATGCTTTATAGAGCCTTGGGCCTTTGTAAAATGATCTGCTATATTGTTTTCTGACATACAGTATTCCAGCTTAATCATTTTACTTTGCACACATTGTCTCACATTTAAATATCTTAAATCTGTGTGTTTTGTTCTTGTCTTAACAGCAATATTTGAAGCCATCTGTATTGCTGATTGGTTATCTTCATAAACAACAATAGAATCTGTTACATCAATTCCCATGTCAATCAGTAGTTGTT
This sequence comes from Notechis scutatus, assembly GCF_049901735.1. Taxonomy (NCBI): domain Eukaryota; kingdom Metazoa; phylum Chordata; class Lepidosauria; order Squamata; family Elapidae; genus Notechis; species Notechis scutatus. The sequence continues at coordinate 581,633 of NC_142018.1, forward strand.
TATACAAAACTATATCTGTACATAATAAAGATAAACATGAGAATTCAGCCTCCATTGTTGACAAACTTAGATGTTTCTGTCTAATAGATCTCCATCCAATCAGTTCCTTTCCCAATGATACAGCAGTACCCAATGTAGATTTTCATGTATTTATGTCTGTAGCAAAACTTGCATAAGCATATGCAGTTAGACATAGTTCATCTTTAGTGCATTGTTTGTTTCAGATATCTTAACACACGTTTAGCAACTTGCCAGTGCCTTTCAGTCAGCTCAGCATTAAATCTCGCTAATTGATTAACACTGTATGCTATATCTGGCCTTGACCAATTACTGAGATAAGATAAACTACCAATCAAGGACTGATAAATGTTCTTATCAAAAACAGGACTTTGAACATCACTATGGCTAAAATCCTGACTCATTGGTGTTTTAGCCGGCTTACAAAGTTCCATTTTAAAACTTTTTAGTAATTGGTTAATTTTATCTGCCTGTGAGATTTTGTATCCTCCCCTAGTTCTATCTATCTTTAAACCAAGATTTTGTTTAATTTCTCCTAACTGTTTTATCTTAAATTTCTTTTCCAATAGTGAAATTATCTCAGTAGCTTCTTGTTCAGCTTTGGTGATTAATGCTATGACATCAGTAAATAATAGCAACAATGAAATTACACCATTACTTTCTCCGTAGAACTGCTGCGAGCATCCAGAGAGTGGGAGGTGCTCCAGTCTCATGTCGTACAGGCTGAGCTATAATTGAGGAACGCTCCTCCTCCTCCACGTGACTCCTCCATGCGTTCCCCCAGTTTTAGCTCAGCCTTCGATAGAGACAGGCAGCTTTAATCGTTCCTTGGCCGTTTCAGGTTCTTCTGATTTAATTCATTTCTCAGGTTTGCTTTTTTCTTTAATCCTTGTTCCTGGCATTAGTTGTGTGGTCCCAAATTGTTGAATTGGTGAAAATTTCTCGCCTTTAGAGGGGAGATAGGGGGAGTCAAAGCCTTTTGCCCACCCCCACCCCCCTCCTTCTCCCTCTGCCTTTTCCCAAGCCGCGCTGCCTTTAGAGCCAGCCGCTTTTCTCTGTATTTGCTTTGTCGATACGTTGCGTCTTCCCCCCACCAACGCAATCAGAGGAAGCTCTGCTTCTTCTCCCAGCCCTCGTTAGTTTTCCTTGCTGTTTTTCCTGAGATTAAGGGCTGGTGCGTCTCTGGGCTATTAGCGCCAAGGCGGGCGGCCATTTTAGGCGTGCCTCGTGGTCGGCGCCATTTTGAGCAGTCTTTTTGAGTTGCGTGGATTCTGGAAGGCCCATAGCGAGACCGATAGGCCGCGTGGAGCCTGGTTTTTGGGGAGAACACCGTGGTTCCGTGCCCTGTTGTTTCTCTTTTACCTTTTGCTCTAGTTGGTCCCTTTTCTCTTGCCCGCAACTCGCTCAGAGGCGCAGGCACGTACTTCCCATTTGCGCTGGGAGGCTGCCTTAGGAGGCCTTCTTACCCTTTTTTCTTTTCCTGTGTATAGATATTTATATATATATATATAAAAGAGTTTTTTTCTTACTGGCCTCAGCGTTACATTTGGCTTCCCTGTTATAATTGTTGATACTTAGCTAGTTATTTATAAAGTTTTCTTTCAAATTTAAGTACGTTTTTGGGCCCCGCCCACATTAAAAAAAATTAAATAAATAATAATAAAAAATTAAAAATAATAAATAATAAAAATAAAAAAATATTAAAATTCAATAAAAATAATTTTTTTGTATAATCTTTGAAATTTTTGACTTATTGTTAAGCCATTAGTAGTAGGTAGATAGTTAAGGGAATTTCCTTTTCTTTTCTAAAACGGGGACGTGGCCTAGCCTTAGGAAAACCGGCTTGAGTGATAGGCCGAACTCCTAGGCGCACCAACCGCCTCCTTTATATCCTTGGTATCATGGCAGAGGGCAATCCTAGCAGGCCTTCCTTAAAGGCCAAGTCAAAGACACACTATCTATGCACAAGGGACAAGGACTCCTCCAGTGCCTCTCAAAGGGATGCCTTGAGGCGCCATAAGGCTCTGGAGAAGGAATTTAGCAAACGGTCTAAGGATTCGCCTTCTGTAACTCTTCCCCCTCCCTCTATTTCTGCCCAACCTCCCCTGCCAGGACAGTCTTCCCCCTCCAGGTGTAGCTCAACACGGAGTCACCAGACCTCTCGCGCTCCCGAGGCGACCTTTACACCAACCACAGCGGGCCTACGGCATGAAGACCCGGCTTCTTCTATTATCCCGGACAGTATTAAGGAGTGGATGCAACTTGCCATCCGTCAAGGGATTGCTGAAGGCATGCAGCAACTGTCAAGGTCAGAGCCTCGAGGAATGGCGCCCGAGTTCGAATCCGTGTCTACAAGATCTATCGCCAGACCGGCATCGCAGCAGGGCAGGTACCTTCCCAATTGGAAGCTCCACTCCTGGAGGGTGAGGAGGTCCTGGTGGAGGAGGAAGGGGACTTTCAGTCTTTCGGGAAGAGGAAGGTTCAGATAGAGGGTCATTGCGCTATTCTGAGCCCCTGTTCGAGGTGGACCCCATGGAAGGGAAATGTCAGAAGACAGGGCGTTTCCCTGAACAACCAGCTATGGTGGGTCTGTTTAAGCCTCAGTTGTTTAAATCCTTATTATTTAAGGCGAAAAACGTTTCAGGTCTTATTCCTCAGCCCCCCTCTGAGCCGTCTCCAGCTACCCCAGGGGGTCAAGAAGATTCAATATTCAGTCATCCGGTCATTGAGACCAAGGTAATCCCAACCCCCCCCAATCTTGTCCGATCTGGTAGCAAGGCAACTGGCATCTACGGGTCCCTCTCCTGCTCCTTCTAACCAGGACAAGAGATTGTTCAATCTCGACCCGGAATTCTCAGCAATGCTGGATACTCCAGAGGTAGACGACCCAATAGTTGGACTGGCCTCTTCTTCTAATCCCACTGACGCTCTGGAGGCGCTTAAGCCTGAAGATAAGCGTGTGGAGATGGCGCTCCGGCGGGCGCATCAATCAGATGCTTGGGCCATACGGTCGGCCACAGCGGCCTCTTTTTTCACCCGTTCTTCCTTAAGGTGGCTCAAACAACTGAAACAACATGTCCCCGCCTCAAACACCAGAGCCCATCAGGACATTGCAAAGCTCACGGCCGCGGCAGAATTTGCGGCCGACGCCACTTTTCATTCCGTGAAGTTCTCATCCCGGGCCATATCTTCACACGTGACTGCCCGTCGGCTACTCTGGCTCCGACAATGGCACGCCGATGTTAAAAATAAGGCCAAGTTAGCCTCAGCTCCCATTTCGGGGGGAAAGCTGTTCGGGCCTGCCTTAGAACCATTATTAATGGAGAGCTGCAACAAGAAGAAGTTTCTTCCGTTGCTTTTTCGTAAACCAGAAGCCAGAGGCTCCCAGCCCTTTCGGAGGGGCTCCTTTCGTCCCTCCTTCCGACATTCCTTCACTCCTAGATACCAGGCTTCGCCGTCCTTTCGGCCAACCTATCAAGACAGGGGCGACTCAGGAGACAGAGGCAGGAGGGGAGGAAGTTACAGGAGGCCCTTCAGGGGTACAGGGAACAGGGCGTCCCAGTGGCCCAGATAAGATTTCCGCCTCCTATCCCATTGGCGGTCGCCTTAGGCATTTTGCTGACCAGTGGGATACATCCACTTCGGATGCATGGGTCAGAGACACTGTTAAGTTCGGTCTCTCTCTCCAGTTTCATTCTCAACCACCGGAACACTTCATGGTTTCTCCCCTCTCCAGAGACCCGGCTAAGCGGGCACTCATGTCATCAGCTATCAAGCATCTCTCTGATATTAGGGCCATCCAGCCCGTGCCTTCCTCACAGCGGGGAGAGGGGTTCTACTCCCTCCTCTTCTTAATCCCTAAGCATTCTGGGGGTTGGAGGCCCATTTTGGATTTAAAGAGGCTCAATCGATATATTGTCCGACATAGGTTTAAAATGCACACCCTTCAATCCATTTTACAGAGCATCAGAAAGAGAGACTGGCTAACATCTGTTGATCTATCCGAGGCATATCTCCATATCCCTATTCTCCCCTCGCATTCCAAATATTTGAGGTTCTGTTATAACAATCAGCATTTCCAGTATGTGGCCCTTCCCTTTGGCCTTGTTTCAGCCCCAAGGACTTTTACTAAGGTGTTAGCAGCTCTGGCGGCTCACCTCAGACACTTTCCCATCTGAGTTCATTGCTACCTTGATGACATTCTAATTGTTTCACCTAACCGAAGTCAGGCCAAACGTGACACTGTCACCACCCTTTCGGTGCTGCAGGCTCACGGTTTCCTTGTGAACTGGGAGAAGAGTCAACTCACTCCTTCCACTCGTATAGCCCATTTAGGAGCTGTCATTGATTCGGTTAAGGAGAAGGTTTTCCTTTCCCATGATAGATTCACCAGCATCCAAACCGCTGTCAAGACCATTAGGCGGTCTTGGTAAAGCCTCTCTGCTTGATTTATCCAAGCTGCTGGGAAAGCTTGTTTCCTGCATATCAATTATTCCATGGGCACGTTTGCATTCCAGATCGTTGCAGTGGTTCCTTCTGCCGTATCAACGTTCCGGGCGGAGCAACTCCGGCATCGTGGTGAAAGTCCCTCCAAGAGTCCTCGCCTCTCTTCTATGGTGGACAAGACCCTCTATCAACAGAGGTCATCTATTCAAGGAGCCTCAAAGGGTCACCCTTACTACAGATGCAAGTCTTTCCGGATGGGGGCCCCACATGCAGTCCCTCTCAGCTCAGGGCGTTTGGTCAGCTACCGAGCGGCGTTGCAGCATCAATTGGCTGGAGCTTCACGCAGTGTACCTAGCCCTGAAGGCCTTCGTCCCACAGGTACGAGGAAATCACATACTGGTCCTAACAGACAACACCACAACCAAAGCGCATATCAACCGCCAAGGGGGCACTCACTCCCTTCGCCTCATGAGGGAGGCCGAGCGGCTGTGTCGGTGGTCAGAGGCACACCTTCTATCCATCAGAGCGGAGCACATCTCGGGAGCCTTGAATGTTCACGCAGATTGGCTCAGCAGGGCCACACTGGACCAAGCGGAATGGCGCCTCCATCCTTTTCTGTTCAAGGAGGCAGCGACGATCTTCGGCCTGCCTCTGGTAGACCTCTTCGCATCTCTGCTCAACGCTCAGACAGCAAGATTTTTCTCCCGGTACCCCACCAACGGAGCAGAGAATTACGATGCCCTGCGTTGCCCCTGGCCTTCCGGTCTTCTGTACACCTTTCCCCCCCTCCCATTGATTCCCAGGGTGATTCAGAAACTGGTACTCGAGAGGGCGGAGATTCTCCTGGTAGCACCGTATTGGCCCAGGAGACCATGGTTCGCAGATCTTCGCGACCTGTCGGTGGCCCCACCATGGAGGATTCCACGGGACAGGATCTCTCTGTCCCAAGGCCCTCTCCTCCATCCGGATCCGCAGTGGCTTCAGTTAGCCGTCTGGAGGTTGAGCGGGAAAGCCTATCGGCCCAGGTCATCAATACTATCATGGCAGCAAGGCGACCTTCAACCACTCGCATTTATAATGCAACCTGGAACAGCTTTTACAAATGGTGTTGTCAATCTTCTGTCAATCCGCTTTCCCCCTCCGTTGCGCAAATTCTGGCCTTCCTACAAGACGGCCTAGACAAGGGTCTTTCCCCTAACACTCTGAGAAGGCAAGTCTCGGCGCTATCAACGGTGGTTCCTGGCGACTCGTCAGGCCCACTTTCCCACCATCCTCGCATCAGGGCTTTTCTCAGGGGGGCTTCCAACCTGCGCCCCCCAATGGTTCACAGATACCCGACCTGGGACCTCAATAAGGTCCTGACGGCGCTGACTAAACCTCCTTTCGAGCCTCTCAGGGAGACTTCACTTCAGTTTCTCACCCTTAAAGTGGTGTTTCTCGTGGCAATAACTTCAGCAAGAAGGATATCTGAAATAGCAGCTCTATCCGTGAGAAAGGATTTGTGCGTTTTCCATCCTGATCGGGTGGTTTTACGGCCTGACCCTGCCTTCATGCCAAAGATCAACTCAGCATTTCACAGAGTGCAGGAATTGGTCCTGCCTAATTTTTGTCCAAAGCCTCTTCGAGAGAAGGAAAGGCAGTGGCACACCCTTGATGTGCGTAGAGCTCTTCGTATATACATTTATCGAACTCAGTCTGTCAGAAAGTCTGAGTCCCTTTTTCTGCCCTTTCAGCCGAAGACGCTGGGTTGCAAAGTCTCCCCGTCTACTGTAGGTCGCTGGATTAGAGCTACCATATCGAAGGCCTATTTGGCTCAAGCTCTGCCGGTCCCTAGTGGGATAACCGCTCACTCTACCAGGAGTGAGGCTACTTCAGTAGCCTGGGCTACCCAGGCTTCCATTCATGACATCTGTAGGGGCTCCCCATCTCCCTTTATACGACACTATAGAATTTACCTGGGCCTCCCCATCTCCCTTTATACGACACTATAGAATCGACACTTACGCCTCCGCTGAGGCATCCTTTGGCAGGCGAGTCCTTCAGCAGGTGGCGAGAGAGCCAGAGGAGATTCCGACCCAGACGGAGTCCCTCCTGTAGGACAGACACGCTTTGGTATGTCCCACTCTCTGGATGCTCGCAGCAGTTCTACGGAGAATGGGCGTTGGTTCTTACCTGATACACCTCTTCTCGTTGAACTGCGTAGAGCATCCAGCCCCGCCCTTTTAATCCGTCTGGTGGGGAATCCTGTTTCGGCCAATGTTGTTTGTTGTTGTTGTTGAGAGTTGTTTCTTAGTTCAGTTAGAGGATTGTTGCTGTCCTCTCGTCTTCGTAAAACTGGGGGAACGCATGGAGGAGTCACGTGGAAGAGGAGGAGCGTTCCTCAATTATAGCTCAGCCTGTACGACATGAGACTGGAGCACCTCCCACTCTCTGGATGCTCTACGCAGTTCAACGAGAAGAGACGTATCAGGTAAGAACCAACGCCCATTCTCTTTTAAACAAATATGGATCAGCCATGCCAGCTACAAAGCCTATCTTAATTAATTCTTTAACTATACATTGGTTCCACTCATATCCTGATTGCTTCAAGCCATAAAGACTCTTTTTCAATCTCCAGCAATCATTATTATCAGTATTATCATTTTTGAGACCTAAAGGTTTCTTTAAATATGTGGTGTGTTGCAACGGTGCATGCAGATATGCCATCTCTACATCCAAATGATTTATAATATATTCCTCCTTAGCTGCCCACACTAATGCTGCTCTTAATGTAGTAGCCTTCAGACTAGGTGCAGACACCTCATCGTAGTCGTTTGCTGTCTGATTGAACCCTTGTGCTACTAACCTGGCTTTATGGGTAACAGTCCCATCTACACCTATCTTTAGCTTATAAATCCATTTACATCCTATGGCATGTTTACCTGGTGGTAACTTAACGTTTTCATATACCTCCAGTTTTTTTTAAATGATTCTAGTTCCTTATCCATTGCTTCCTGCCAAGCAGCCTGATCCTTAGCAGGATACAGTTTCAGTTCACTATAGTTACTTGGAACTGTATTCACTTGGTATACAACACTAGCCTGATATCTATCAGGTGGTCATGTTACTCAGGTAGAACGTCTTGGTATTACAGGGCTTACTGGTGGACTCACCTGTGCCACCTGCTCCTGTTCTCCTACTTCCTCCTGTCCTTCCTCTTTAATGGCTATTTGTGGTTTACTTATTTTATCTTTAGGGACTATTTGGGTTTCAATAATAATATAATTGCTGGATTCCTGTTCCAGTTTATCCCACCCAACGTGCTCAAGAAATTTAGCACTAGCACTACAATAAACATGAACTGTGCCTTGATCCCAGAATCTAAATGATCTATGGTTGGCCTCATAACCTACAAAAAATAACTTCTTAGCTCTATGTTGCCCTTTCATTCTTACTTGTGAGGGAATATGCACCCATGCTGGAGCTCTAAATGTGTGTAGGTAACTTAAATTTGGTTTTCTGCCAAGCCAACGAATGAATGGCAATTCACCAGTTGTTGTATTAACTACATTGTTTAACACATGGTTGCTACACATTATGGCCTCACCCCACAGTGTTTCAGGCAAACCTGAGTCAGATAACATAGTGCGAGCCATGGCTTGTAATGTTTGCCCTCTTTGTTCTACAAACGAGTTATGTTGTGGTCTGTAAGGTGCAGAACATTTATGCTCAACACCAGCCAATTTCAGCATTGTTTGGAATCTTTTGCTAACAAACTCAGTCCCATTATCAGTAACTAAAGTAATTACTTTACTTTTCATTTTTCTCTCAGCAAACCTTAGCTAGTTAAAGAAATGTTGGAATGTTTCTGTTTTGTTTTTCATAAGATAGCAGAAACCGTATTGTGAATAATGGTCCATAATACTCAAAATATAACAGGCACCTCCTAAGGTTGGTTTCTTAGGACCAATTATGTCAGCAAAAACAACCTCTAAAGGTTCTTTGGTCTTAAACCCATTTAGTCTGTTTGTAGGAGTAACCTTACTCTTCTCTTGGCTACAAGCATTACAGTTTAACTACTTGCTACAGGGTTTCAATTTTACTCCCTCTGATAATTCAACAGTTTGTTTGAGCATTTTGAAATTAATGTGCCTAGACATCTATGCAGTAAATGTATACATTCATCATGTGGCTTAACATTGTTATAAACTGAGTTAGCCATCTGCAATTGATCATCATGTATTACATATAAATCATTCTCTAGATTAGCAGTAACAGTTTTAGCCTCTTTCTCTATTATACAGTTATCTCCCCTAAAGGTTACTACATAACCAAGATTAACTAAAGCTCTTACTGATAGCAAATTAAATTTTAGTTTAGGTACATATAACATAGTTAAATGGTTGTTAATACAAGAACAATACGCAGTACCTTGACCAGATGCATTAATCTTCCATCCATTTGCCAATGATACATGTTGCTTACTCGTGGACATCTTTACAAACCTTTTTCTATCTTTTGTAATGCATTGTGATGCTCCACTATCAACAACCCACAAATCATGGTGTACAGTTGAATTGCTAGACATAGCTAAACTAACATTCTTTTTGACCTTCTGGTGTTTGCCAGTATTCTGTTGTTTTCCCTTCTTACAGAATTTAGCTATATGTCCCCTAGCCCCACAAGAAAAACATTTCCTAACAGTATAGTCAGTTGAAGACAAATCCTCTTCTTGTGGTTGTTTCTCTCTCAGCTGGTTTCTATCCTGCCTTCTTCTTGCTTCTTCTAACAACCTTCCAGTTATGTCAGTCAATGACAGTTTATCTCTGGGCAGGACTTCCAGTGAAGATACATAATCATCATAACTTTCATCCAATGAAGAAAGAATTATGTAAACTAGATGCAGCTCTGAAAATATTAGTTCTTTTTCATGTAGCTCTTGAAAAGTTCTTTTCATGAAATTTAAATGAGCTAACATATCTCTACCTTTAAGAAGATGTGCTCTAAACAGTTTATGTGTAAGATGTATGTGTGCACCTACACTGTCACGAACATAAATCCTCTTCAAATTCTCCCAACACCTAGCAGCAGACTCTTCTCCACGAATATGGACTAGCTGCTGGTCACTCAGTGTTAGTCCAGTTATACAAAGAGCTCGTTCGTTGTTCTGGTTAAAGTCAGCAAGCTTCTTGGCATCATCCTCATTAGCTGGATCCCAAGCATTTATATCCGGTGGGTCTTGAACTACATTCCATAACCCTTCTCTACGCAGAAGTAGACTGCACTTCATAGACCAGGAAACATAGTTTGTTCCATCCAACCGGGTTATCAGTGATAGACTTGTTGAAGTGTCTTGTGCCACCTTTATCAGGATAGTAACCCACAATTAAACAGTAAACAGCTGTCTGTATACAGTACAGACTAGAACAGGGGTGTCAAACTCATGTCATCACAGTGGCATCACGTGATGTATTGGGACATTCCCCTCCCTTCGCTAAACCACCCATGGGCGTGGCCAGAACATGATGCATCCAGCCCTGAACTGGAAGATCTCTAAGGTCTCTTTCAATCCTATTATTTTAGGTTCTATGAAGAAATACATAGCAAATTTTAAAAAATGGGCCAACCAATACATTTTTATTAGTTTATGGAGATTCTCAGGTCATGGTGTCCCAGAGGTGCTTTTTCAAGAGGCAACTGGATTTTGTTTTTCCTTGAAGATGTTTCACGTCTCATCCAAGAAGCTTCTTGGATGAGAAGCGAGATGTCTTCAAGGAAAAACTAAGTCCAGTTGCCCCTTGAAAAAACACCTTTGGGATTTTTATTAGTCTATTGGTTGAATGTTTTGCAATGGAATTGCCTTTGTTTTCTTGCCAATATTCTTATGTTTTAATTTGGTGCTACTTACGGTATTTTTTATGATCTAGGTAGGGGTGCTGCTCTAGCTGCAGAGGGAACAGCTGTCATATTTTACATTTGATTTTAGCTCTTATGATTAGTAAACCATTTCTGCCTTTCAGGCTGTTGTCATGGGTGTGGTGTAGACTTTGCCTGCTTAGATATGTGGCTGTGAGGAAAAACAATAGTCTCTGACTCCAAACCAAGCTTCAGTGAATTGTTAACGTGACAAACATCTGACTGAGTAAATCGGGAAAGATTAAGCGTTGAAGATTTTACTGCCTTGCTAAATATATCTTAAGGTAATAGGAGTGCCAAATTTATTTGGGGTGGATTTTCACTTGGTCTAGCAGCTCTGAACTGCAAAATTCCAGATGATGGCTAGAGGCAAAGTATTATGTAGAAGGCTAATTCTTTGCCGCTATTTAGGGAAATTTTACAGTCTAGAATTTGAGTGTGATGTTTTACCAAAATTCTGAGATGTAGGATTGATTAGGGGGCTGAAGGCTAAAACATATGAAGAATGGTTGCAGGAATTGGGTATGTTTAGTCTAATAAAGAGAAAGGCAAGGGGAGACATGATAGCAGTCTTCCAATATCTGAGGGGCTGCCACAAAGAAGAGGGGGTCAGCCTGTTTCCCAAAGCACCAGAAAGCAGGACAAGAAACAATAGATGGAAATTTATCAAGGAGAGAAGCAATCTAGAACTAAGGAGAAATTTCCTGACAATGAGAATAATTAACCAGTTGAAACAGTTTGCCTTCAATAATTGTGGGTGCTCTATTATGAAAGGTTTTTAAAACGAGACAGCCGTTTGTCCTTCTTCAGTAAGAGGTTGAACTAAAAGACTTTCAAGATCCTTCTAATTTGGTTATTCTGTTCTGATTGTGTTGCACAGAATTGCACGTAGAAAAGATGTGGCTGTAGTAATATCAGCTAGTTGTAAGAGCAAGATTGGATATATGTTGGCCCACAAGTAAATCTAAATTACAAGTAGTCCTCAACTTACAATTACAATTGAAACTAGAATTTCTCTTGCCAAGCAAAGCAGTTATTAATTGAATCATACCCAACGTTACAATATAAGTGAATCACTGCAGTTATTAAGTGAATCATATGGTCATTAAGTGAATATGGCTCCACCCCATAGACTTTGCTTTTTGGAAGATGGCTGGAAAGGTTGCAACAATATAGGTAGCCTTCAATATATGACCAGAATTGAGCTAAAATTTCTGTTGCTAGCAAGACGATTGTTAAGAAAGTTTTGCCCCATTTTATTACCTTTCTTTCCAGAATTGTTAAGTGAATCATTGCCATAAATATGAGTCAATTGCCAAGTAGCTGAATTTTGATCACATGATCATAGGGATGCTGTTGCAGTTGGATGTGTAAAAAATGGTGATGTCATTTTTTTCAGTGCCATTATAACTTTGAACAATCACTAAGCAGTTTTAAGTTGAGGACTACTTGTGCTTTCCAGTCATCTCTGTATCATCTAACATTCTTTCTCCTAACAATGAATATTCAGTTTAGTTTTTATGGCCAGACTTGCAGAGTGACTTAACTCTAAATTGCCTATTGTCCCTGTCACATTTTGATTTTGTTATTTTTATTTTTTTGAATTTGTAACTTTTGTTTGTTGAATACAATTAAAAATTAAATGAAAAATTTGCACCAACAAAACAGAAATGCCATGTTTATATCGTATGTGCTCCTCAAACTAATGTATTATTGTGCAATGTGATGCTCATCTTCACGCACTATCAGCAAACTACCTCATTTTAGCCTGGTGTAGCTTGTTGGAGTAACCCATATGCTCACAGCTCACAGCTTTCTTGCTGGTTTTCTCCCCATCAATATATTGTGATGATATGATCATAGATCTTTCAGCCTGCGTTTAGTAGCAAAGAATGCTGCTTTGTGTCATATTGTGTACCTGAAACACAGCTGAGATCTCAAATAAAAATCTAGTGCTGAATTCAGGCTCTAGGAAACAATGACACCATCAGCTATTTGGGTCACGACCCATTAATAGAAGTCTTTGTAAAGGCTTCTATTACGAAAGTCTCCTGGGAGGGATAGTTTAGCAAACTGACTTTTGTTTACAAATGGATGGCGTGTGAGTAACCCATATCTTCGTTTTGCTCCCTGGAAGCTGCTAAAGCATTTCGTTGCCAGCCAGCCAAACATTTGATTGCATCATCAAAAGTCTGTCCTTATTCCCTTGACGGGCCAGGATTTGCAGGCAGGATCCTGATCTGCACTGGAGAACATACAATTGCTTTCAAGCCAAGGAAAAAAAACTGCCATTCTCAACATTTGGTTTATTTTTAAAGCTCCTGGCAGTTCCCTTAAGCAAAGAGAGACTTCTAGTTCAAGCCACGATTCCATGCCATGCATTGTGATGTCATGGCACAAATGATACAAATTGTGTCATGGATCTTAGTCACATCAGGTGCACACTGGAGTTGAGGTCCCTTTGCCCCTGAGTTTGTCTGCCCGTACCTGTCAATTTCAAAGAGGCTGCAGAGCTTCTTTTGATGTCCTCAGGCTGAGGGGCAGGCTGGATTTTATTTAGGATAGAATAGAATACTTTATTGGCCAAGTGTGATTGGAGATACAAGGAATTTGTCACCTATGCATAAGCTATCAGGGTACATACAAACAACAAAGTAAAATAATCATAAGATAACAATAGGAAAAGATAGTAGAAAAGATGAGAAGGTCAGTAGTAATGCAGCTATGCTACATGGGTAAATATTTTTAGATATAAGACAGTACTGTGGAATTAAATGTTCAGCAGAGTAATGGCATGGAGGAAAAACTGTTTTTGTGTCTACTTATTTTGGCATGCAATGCCCTATTAGTGGCATCCTGAGGGGAGGAGTTGAAACAGTTTATGGGGATGTGAGGGATCTGTAGATATTTTCTCAGCCCTCCTTCTGATCCATGCAGTATAGAGGTCCTCAATGGAAGACAGGCTGGTTGCAATTGCTCTTTCTGTAGTTCTAACTATCTGCTGGAATCTGTACCTGTCCTGTATGGTTGCTGTGCCAAAAGAGACAGATGATAGGCAAACAGGCAGGCAGGCAGAGTTTCTTTCTTTCTTTCTTTCTTTCTTTCTTTCTTTCTTTCTTTCTTTCTTTCTTTCTTTCTTTCTTTCTTTCTTTCTTTTCTTCCTTCCTTCCTTCCTTCCTTTCTCTTTCTCTCTCTCTCTCCTTCCTTCCTTCCTTCCTTCCTTCCTTCCTTCCTTCCTTCCTTCCTTCCAATAAAAGACATTTGGAAGTTACTCTGCTGCAAAGCAAAGTATCAGGTTCTATTTACGACATTGCTCCTGGGCCCCCATGCACCAATTGGTCATGTTAAAAGGAAAAATTGACCAAAGGAAAATTAATTTAACAAAGACAAAAAAAAAACCTAGACAAGAACATTTTTAAAATGTGAATTAAAAAGTAAAAAACTAGAGAGCATAATATGTGTTTGTGTTTCTTGTCTTTTGTCAAAGGAAAAAAATCCCTTTGGTTTTTGTATTTTAGTCTTTTGAATAAAATAAAAAAATATGTATATAAAGAGAGAAAAATGATAGAGACCCATAGCCTAGAGCAGGGAACCAAGGCTGGCTGGGAATTCTGAGAGTTAGAATAGAATAGAATTGGAAGGGACCTTGGAGGTCTTCTAGTCCAGCCCCCTGTTCAAGCAGGAGAACGTAAACCATTTCAGATAAGTCTAGACCACAAGTGTCAAACTCGCCATGTCACGTTGCTGTCGTGTGATGCTTCGTGATGTTTTTCCCATTCGTGGAGCTGGGGTAGGCGTGGCCTGTCGAATCTGGCCAGCAGGCTGCCAGTTTGAGACTTTTCTTAAAAACCTCTGGTAATGATTTCTAAAGGGAAGCTGTTCCACTGGTTAATTGTCCTCACTCTTAGGAAGTTTCCCCTTGATTCGAGGTTGTTTCTCTCTTTGATTATTTTCCAATCATTGTTTCTTGTCCTGCCCTCTTGTGGTTTGGAAAATAATTTGACCCCCTCTTCTTTGTGGCAGCCCCTGAAATGCTGGAATACTGCTATCATATTACCCTTAATTATTCTTCTTTTCTTTTTAGACTAGCCAAACCCATATCCTGCAGCCATTCTTCATATGTATTAGTCTCCAGGCCTTTGATCATCTTAGTTGCTCTTCTCTGAACTTTTTTCAAAGGTCTCATCATCTTTTTTGTAGTATGGTGATCAAAAATGATTGCAGTATTCCAGGTATGGTTTTACTAGCATTTTATAATGTGGTAATAATACTTCACATGATCTTGATTCTATGCTTCTGTTTATACAACCCAAGATTGTATTAGCTTTTTTGGCTGTTGCTGCACACTGCTGGCTCATATTCAAATGATCATCCACTATGATTCCAAGGTCCCTCTCACAGTTACTGTTTTTGAGCCAAGTCTCACCTAATCTGTATTTATACCTTTGATTTTTCCTGTTTAAATGTAAAACTTTGTTTTTCTCCACATTGAAATTCACTTTGTTGGATGGGGCCCATTGTTCAAGTTTGTCAAGATCTTTTTGGATCCTGAGCTTTGTCTTTAGGGGTGTTTGCTCTTCCTGCCATTGTCATCTGCAAATGTGATGAGTTCCCCTTCTATTCCATCATCTAAGTCATTTATGAAGATATTGAATCCACAGGTCTTAAAGTTGCCGAAGTTGGACACCCCTGATCTGTATCTTTGTTTGGAGGCATACCCATCTGCCCAAGAACATCTGAATAGATTAGAGGCTGATAGGAAATGCTCCCTCTAGTTTGCTTCCTGGATCACAGCTCTATTGTATCTGACTTCACTTAACCAAGCAGCAATTTTGAGAAAGCACCTATAGCATTTCAGGAGTACTCATCAGCCCAGATTAGGACCATTGAAATATACCAGTCCCTGCAAGGAGACCTCACATAATTTGGAAGTCTTGAAGCACATTTGTAAAAGATATGGCCCATTTTGCTTGAAGAATGGGAAAAGAATACAGAGAATTGAAATTCAGAAGTATCTGAAGGGAAACGGTTGCCCCAATCCATGTCTTAACATCTGGTCATCTAATAAAGGCATGATTTTTCTGCATAGCAGTTCTCCAAAATGAATAGTGGCAAATATCACAACCTGGTCAAATGGTTGTGCTTCCATCTGATCTGTCTACAATCCACAACATCAGGAACATCATTAGCAAGCTTCATCCAAAGTATTTCCCTTCCAGAGTTATGCTTGGTAGCCACATTAATTTAATCCTTCAACTTGTCAACAGCATCCCCAAAAGTTGCTTGTCAGCTGTGCTCCATTCAAAATCCAAGAAAGAAATCCTTAGACTCCATTAAAATAGAGAAAAGTACTTTTCCTGGATTTGAAGTGATAGCATCAAAACAAAAGCAAGATCTGAGGCAAATAGGTGCGGAAATTACATATTGAAAGTTATCCCAAGTGCCCTCCTCCAGGAGTCCAGACTGGTCATCCAATCTGGGGTGTGTATAATGTGGGGTACATCTTCAGGTGGTTTCTTACTCATTTAGTATGCCAAGATGGTTGATCTTGGCCTAGTATAGATAAGTCTAGGCAGTTGCACAGTAAGCAGGAAAGCATCCCCTCCTTTTTAGTTCACACAGAAACATCTTCGCACTCCAGCAAACTTCCCCACCATACCAAATTACCCCTCCCCCCATTTCTATGGCAGCCGACAAGAATCAAGCAGCAAAAGATGTCATGAAAACTTTATGGAGGATGACATTGCTCCTTGTGGAGGGAGGTCTTCTCTTTAATTACCCAGATTCTCCTCCAGATAAAAAGCTTGTTATTTACTCCATATGTGAATCTGAGATTGTAATGGAGACAAGCACATTGCTTACCTATAACTGCTGCTCCTTCAATCCCCATCTCCTACCTTTCTTGGATTAGGTGACTTCTTTGTTCATTCAGATCTGTTTTGTTGTACACCATATGAGTTGCATGCCTACACCTGTATGAATTCACCCTCAAAGAATTGCATGAATATAAGTGACCAGGTCTTATTACTAGTCTTGATTTGGGCACTTTGCTTCAATAAACTCACTTGTCGCTTTATTCACCTGTTGGTTGATTAGCTCCAGACTTTCAAATTATTGCAGCCCTTGGTTTAATTAAAATGTAGTTGAGATTCATTTAACATATTTGTGAAAGGGTTTCGCTGCAAGCCAGCAGTTGTGATATCTGGGTCAGTGGCACATTGGAAGGAAGTAGAAAGTTTATGTTGTGGAGGACAAAAGACTGAGAATAGAATCCAGCAAGGTTGTTATGTAGTGACCCAACCTTTTCCTCAACCAGGGAAAATACTCTGAAGATCCAGCTTCTGTCAGGTGCACTCTGACTAATGCCAAGCAGTTGAATTTCCTACAGCCCCCAGGCTATTGTGGGGCAGTTTGGGAAATTAAGATGGCAGCTGGACCCAGCTTTATGGTACTTTAGAACAGCGGTCGCCAACTGGTGGGCTGCAGCCCACTGGTGGGCTGCAAGAAAATTTTGGTGGGCTGCAGAGAAATCTCACCCCCAGAGCACCCACCCCCCAAAGCAATTAATCCAGGCTGCACAGAAACACAAGGCTGCACCGCCCACATGGCCCGTGGGAACCCTCCCTGCCCACTCACTCCTTACCCAGCAAACTTGCCTGCTAAATTGCTATTTTTCCGACCATCAGCTGTGAGATTTAGATTAGCTAGGAAGCAGTAAATGGTTGGTTCTCCCATGAGCTGTTCAGAGCATCCAGAAGTGGGAGGTGCTTCAGTCTCTTCTGGAAAGGCTGGGCTGAAAACTCCGGAACGCTCCTCCTCCTCCACGGGACACCTCCTCAGCGTCGCCCAGTTTTAGCTCAGCCTTCGTGGTAAGAGGTTGTGCACTCCCTGACTGGAACGGTTTTCTGATTCAAGTTTGCTCGTGGGTTATTTCGGCTTGTAAAAATCTTCCCCATTTAATTTGGCTTTTTTCAGGCTTGTGCCTCTATTAGGTTGCCTCGATCAGTTTAAAAACAGTTTCTTTGTAACTAGCGGAGGCTGCCACTCCGTGGGCAGCCTGAGGCAACCACCTCAGGCAATTACCTTATCTAACTTTCCGATTGTTTTCTCTGCAATCGTAACGGAGCGCTCGCAGCCGCGGCTCACTTCGCTTTGCCTTTTCGTCTGCCAGGAGCATTTAACTCGCAAGTTAAAGCTTCAGCAGCAGCGGCTCGTTAGACTTCTCAGACATTAGCAGCGGAGATTCTGCCTTCCCGCCTTTTTCAATGGCTGGCTCAAGTTCGCGCCTAAATATCACAGGTGTCATTCCCCGCTGGTTTCCCTTTTTGGGGACCGGGGCAGTACCTTCCCACTTCGTTCTCCCTGGGTTTAGCTTTCCCTTGTCTGGCTGACGTTGGATAAGCAGGCTAGTCATTAAACAGGAATTTCCTTGCAATTGCCTTTGGATCATTTCTTTGGAGTGAAGCCACAAGTGCCATTTTAAACAGCGGGACGTTTCGTTTTGACAGGAAAGAATCCACCTCAGATCCTGTATAGCTGGTTTTCCTTGTTGGGGACTAGGGATCCAGAAAGTTCTTGCTTGGAGCACTTGGGGGTTTCCCTTGTTGGGGACCCTTAGATACTGTTTACCATATGCACAGTTTTACATATAGATATAGGCACATGTATATGTATATGGGTGTGTGTGTGTGTGTGTATATGTGTGTGTGTGTGTGTGTATATATACACATACACATACATATACATATACATATACATATATACACACACAGACACTTACTCTCCTGGAGGAGCGTTCTACTTTCAACCACAGGGGAAGGCATCGCCCCAAAGTACAAATACTACTAATAATAATAATTTAAAAAAATTAATTAAAAATTAAAGTCAGAGACAAGAGAATCAGTCATCCACAATGGAAGGTGACAACGCTTTCCACTCCAAGACAAATAAGTCCTGAGATAAGCCAGTGGGCCCCAAAAAGGCCTCTAAGGCGGTGGATAAGGATGCCCATAGATGGCACCTAGCTTCGGAAAGGCAATTGCAGAAATGAGCCAGGGAGGCAGACAAGATGGCTATGACACAACAATCTAATCAGGACCCAAGTCCATTGTTGGGGCCCTAGGACTTATCCATCCAGCCCAGGCAGGCTGTTTCTGGACAACCTCCCATAGGCACATCTCCTCCAATGAGCACTGCCCGGCTAATCCCAGAGGCAACCTTCATCCCTACGGTCACCGGCCTAAGACAGGAGGAGGCATTACTATCCCCATCGAAATGAGGCAATGGATGGAGATGGCGATTCAAAGGGGCATTGCGGCTGGAGTTCAGCAATCCATCAGGACCAGACACTTCTTGGCTGCTTCGGATGCGGGATCCCTGTCCGCTCGATCCTTTGCGCATATGGGACAACATCAAACTCAGGTATTCCCCAATATTCCTAACATACCAGCCCAGGGGCTTCGGGAGGAGGTAGAATTTGAGGATCAGGATGTTCCCATGGAGGTGGGGTCGATCCATCAGATGGACTTGGGGTTGTCAGAGGCTGACCCACTAGAACGGGGAATGTCAGACGACGAAGGCCTCCTTTCGGACCAACCTACCTTTTCTGGCCTTTTTCAACCGCACCTCTTTAAATCCTTACTGTTCAAGGCAAAGAACACCGCTAAACTAGGCACATCAAACCCTCATCCATTGTCAACAGGGTCTCAGGATGAATCCGAGGATCTAATATTCTCACAACCGGCTAATGAGGCGGAAACTATTCCTGTCCCTCGTATGTTTGCTGAATTAGTACAAAATCAATGGGCATCAGCAGCATCATACCCAGCCCCAACAGGGCACAATAAACGATATTATAATTTGGCACCAGAGTTTTCAAATTTCTCAAAACGCCGGAGGTGGATGAGCCCATTGTGGCACTGGCCTCTTCTTCAACCTTTCCCAACGAGGCCGAGGAAGCCCTGAGACCGGAAGAAAAGAGAGCACAGTTAGCACTCTGTAGGGCGCACGTTTCTGATGCCTGGGCCATTACAGCGGCGTCCTTTTTTACACGGTCCTCCCTACGATGGCTCTTCCACTCGAGGGATATATTGCCGGCGTCAAATGTCAGAGCCCACCAGGACATAGCTAAAATTATTGCAGCAGCAGAATTCTCCACCGACGCCACATTTAATGCAGTCAAATTCTCGTCTAGGGCCATAGCATCTCACGTATCAGCACAGAGACTGCTATGACTCAGACATTGGCAGGCGGATACCAAGCATAAATGCAAGTTGGCATCAGCCCCAATATTGGGGGATAAATTATTTGGCAGTGTCTTGGAGCCCCTCCTTATAGAGAATAGAAACAAGAAAAAAGTGCTTCCCCCACTTTTTTGGAGGTATGAAAACAGAACGCCCCAGTCGTTTCGAAGGGGTTCCTTTCAGCCCTACTATCAAGGCCCATACGTTCCCAGATCTCAGAGAACATCAGGCTACAGACCCAGTTTTAGACAGGATAGGTCTGAATCTTCCAATAGAGGTCAGTGGGGAGGCCAAAACAGAAGAAACCCCAGAGGCACCGGAGGCCGATTTTTTCATCGCCCCAAGTGAGTCCTTGATAGCAGTTCCCATTGGAGGGCGGCTAAAATTGTTTGCTGATCAATGGGACAGCTCCACCTCTGATGCGTGGGTCAAGGACACTATTAGGTTTGGTCTGGTGCTAGAGTTTCAATCCTCCCCCCAAACTTTTTCATTAGGAGCCCTAGTTCCACGGACCCCATTAAGAGGGCGTTGATGCAGGAGGTTATCAATCATCTTCTACATATTCGGGCCATTAGAGAGGTCCCATCTGAACAGCGGGGTCACGGCTGTTACTCTCTATTGTTTGTGGTCCCAAAGAGTTTGGGGGGTTGGAGGGCAATTCTGGACCTCAAACATCTGAACAGATCATTGGTTTATCAAAAATTCAAGATAACTACTCTCCAGTCCAGTCTGCTCAGCATCAGAGAGAACAAGGTCCTGACCTCTATAGTTCTCACAGAGGCTTATCTACATATACCAATTAGACCTGCTCACTACAAATATCTTAGATTCTGCTATTGTGATCGGCACTACGAATATATTGCCCTACCATTCGGTCTGGCTTCGGCCCCTAGGACTTTTACCAAGGTCCTCGCGGCCTTGGCTGCCTCACTCAGGATCAAATCTATTCGCTTACAATGTTATCTGGATGATATTTTAATTTTGTCATCTGCCAGACGTCAAGCAAAATTGGATACCAAGATTACTCTGGAGACCCTTCAGGGTCATGGCTTTTCCATAAATTGGGATAAAAGCCATTTGATCCCCTCAACTAGGTTAGTTCATTTAGGGGCAGTGATAGATACCATGGAGGGCAAGGTTCTTCTCTCTCAGGACAGGTTAAACACTATCCAGTCTTTGGCCAGAAAGATCAGAGCTTTAAAGAGGGTTTCCCTGGCAGTGCTGTCTCAACTGTTAGGGAAACTGATTTCTTGTATTTCCATTGTGCCTTGGACTCGATTCCATTCTAGAGAGCTGCAATGGTGCCTGCTACCTTTCCAGCGATCTGGAAGAGCCACTTCCAACGTCCGGATAAAGGTACCACACAATGTTCTCCGATCGCTCCGCTGGTGGTCAGAAAAAACGATAAACAAGGGGTGTCCTTTCAAGGAACCTTACAGGGCAATGATCACAACCGATGCCAGCCTGGTAGGATGGGGAGCTCACTTCCAATCCCACACTGCGCAGGGAATTTGGACTATTTCCGAACAATCACAAAGCATCAACCTGTTGGAGCTGCGAGCAGTTCACCTGGCCTTACGCAGCTTCTACCCCTTTTGCAATCATGCCACGTTCTGGTTGTGACAGACAATATCACAACCAAGGCCCACGTAAAAAGACGGGGGTACCCATTCCAAACTTCTGATGCTGGAGACGGCCAATTTGTTCAAGTGGGCCGAGGCCAATCTGTTTTCGCTCAAGGCAGAACACATAGCAGGGGCCTTAAACACACAAGCGTACTGGCTCAGCAGGGCCACAATAGATCAGGCAGAGTGGTGCCTACACCCATCTGTCTTCCAGGAAGCAGTGCGGAGGTTTGGGCAACCGGTGATCGATCTATTTGCCTCTCCTCTCAACACCCAATTGCCCCGGTATATTTCAAGGTACCCTACTCAGGGTGGAGGCTGTCAAAGCCCTGTGTTGTCAGTGGCCTCCCGGACTTCTATATGCGTTTCCTCCACTCCCGGTAATACCCAGGTTGATCCAGAAGTTATTGGAGAAACGAGCGGAATTGATATTGGTCGCCCCTTACGGGTCCAGGCGAATGTGGTTCGCAGACTTACAGGACCTGTCGAGAGAACAACCTTGGAAAATTCCACTGTCGAAGGTTTTCCTCTCCCAAGGGCCAATACTTCACCTGAACCCACAATGTCTCAGTCTAACCGTATGGAGGTTGAGCGGAGCCATTTAAGGGCCCAACAGATTTCAGAGAATGCTATTGCCACCATTCAAGCATCCAGACGGTCCTCAACAAATCGTATATACGAGGCCATGTGGTCCGCCTTCTGTCCCCATCAATACGACAATTATTGGCCTTTTTACAGGAGGTGTTGACCAAGGGCCTATCTCCAAATACTTTATGCAGACAGGTGGCGGCTTTAGCCTCGGTGATAGCCTGGGGTGACCTCTGGTCCCATAGCGCACCATCCACATGTCCGCAGCTTTCTTAAGGGTGCTACAAACTTATGACCTCCTGTAATTCACCACTATCCCACCTGGGACCTCAACAAGGTGTTAACCGCACTTACAACTGGCCCGTTCGAGCCTTTAAGAACCGATAGTCTTAAATTCCTGACATATAAGGTGGCCTTCCTAATTGCAATCACATCAGCAAGGAGGATTTCCGAATTGGCGGCGTTGTCAATGAGAAAGGACCTGTGCGTGTTTCATGCGGACAGAGTGATTCTCCGATTGGATCCATCGTTCACTCCTAAAGTAAATTCAGCCTTCCACAGAGCGCAGGAGTTGGTGCTTCCAAATTTTTGTCCGAAACCATCTCATAGACTGGAGCATCAATGGCATCGACTTGATGTTCGAAGGGCCTTAAGCATCTATCTAGACCGCACGGCGACATTTTGAAAATCTGAGGCTCTATTCCTATCCTTCAACCCATCCACTTTAGGGCAAAAGGTGTCATCGACGACCATCGGTAGATGGTTGAGAGCCACCATAGCTAAAAGTTACGAATGCCAGTCCATCTCAGTTCCTAAGGGCATTGCAGCCCACTCAACAAGGAGTGTGGCAACATCAGCAGCATGGTCCACACGGGCTTCCATAGATGAAATTTGCAGAGCGGCAACTTGGGCTTCACCATCTCCCTTTGTCAGAAATTATAAAATTGATGTCTATGCCTCAGCGGACGCTTCATTTGGCAGAAGAGTCCTGCAGAGGGTCCACAGAGTTTAGGAGTGGATTTTGATCCAGACGGAGTCCCTCCCTAAGGACAGGCCAAGCTTTGGGATGTCCCACTTCTGGATGCTCTGAACAGCTCATGGAAGAAAGGGCGTTGGTACTTACCTGATACGCCCGTTCTCTGTGAGCTGTGAAGAGCATCCAGCCCCACCCATTTCTTTCCGTCTGGTGGGGTTCCGTTCCAGTCAGGGATCTAGATTAGGTGATGAGTCCCAGACTTTGGCACTCAGTCTTCGCAAAACTGGGGGATGCTGAGGAGGTGTCCCGTGGAGGAGGAGGAGTGTCCCGGAGTTTTAACCCCAGCCTTTCCAGAAGAGACTGAAGCTCCTCCCACTTCTGGATGCTCTTCACAGCTCACAGAGAACGGGCGTATCAGGTAAGTACCAACGCCCTATTTCTTGCTTTCTAGCTAGTCTTTAGATCTTCGGCTCTGCTTTTAAGCACAGCCGAACCTCCCTTAGGACTGAAGTTTCTATTATTCAGTGCAGACTCATGACAAGCAAATTTTATGTGACAGACTGACCTAGCCGATGGCAGATAGATAGATCAATGAATGATTCTGTGAGCAACTCAATCTGCCTGCCTGCCTGATTTTGGGTAAAAGTTGCTCTTTTTTAAATAAAAAAATCAATATTTATATAAATATTTATAATGTTTACATACAAGCCATGCCCAGCCAGTCACATGACCGACCACCAAGCCACAGCCACAAATTAGGTTACACCCAGAGAACCGGTTAGTGGTCCCTGGGATTTAAAATTATGAGTTTGGTGGTCCCTGAGGTCCAAAAGGTTGGCGACCCCTGCCTTAGAACTATCCCTTGCTTTAAGCTATTTGTAGCCCAAGATACCTAACTATGAGCTGGTGATAACTATTACAATAGTTGGAATGTTAGTAGCACAACCTCAAGCCTACCTGAAGGACATCACAGAATATCAAAATAACAGAGCTGGAAGGGACCTTGGAGGTCTTCTAGTCCAGACCCCTGCTCAAGCAGTAGACCCTATACCATTACAGACAAATGACTGTCCAATCTCTTTTTAAAAGACTCCAGTGAGGGAGCATTCACAACTTCTGTAGGCAAACTGTTTTACTGGTTAATTGTTCCCACTGTCAGGAAATTTCTCCTTAGTTCTGGGTTGCTTCTCTCCTTGATTAGTCTCCATCCATTGCTTCTTGTCCTGCCTTCTGGTGCTTTGAGAAATAGGTAGACCCCCCTCTTCTTTGTGGCAGCCCCTCAAATATTGGAACACTGCTATCAGGTCACCCCTAGTTCTTATTTTCACAAAACATACCTAGTTGGCTTTAACATCTCTGGTTTGTTCCAGCTTTCTTGTTTTTCCTAACCACCCCGCATTCACTTCTCCTTTCCTCTCTTTCTTTGCTTGCTAGGAAGCTATGAGAATTGCTGAAGATGTCTGAAAGCCTGGATACTGAAGAAAAACCTCCTGCGCCTCCTTTGAGAATGAACAGTAACAATCGCGATTCTTCGGCCCTGAACCACAGTTCCAAACCGCTTCCCATGGCGCCCGAAGAGAAGAACCGGAAAGCTCGCCTGCGCTCCATCTTCCCAGGAGGAGATAAAAGTAAAGTATCGGCCTAGCAAAAGATTCCTGGCCTCTTCTTTCCTCAGGCTTGTTTTTCTGCAGGGTGGTCCAGGGAGAGCAAAACAGTCAAGATATCATCTGCCACCATGTCTTTGGAACTGTGCCTCGCTTTTACCTGTGCCATGCATGTTAAAAGGGACAGGGGTTTGATTCTGTAGGTGCAATGGCCATCTTCATTTTTTGACTCCTCCCAACTAGACTAGGCTAGATTCAGAAAAAAAATACTCTTAAGCTGTCTTTATTTAATTGCTTTGAATGCAAAATAAATAGCATTTAGTATATAGCAAACCATTAGGAGCAGGGGTGGGCAATTATTTTTCCTCAGGGGCCACAGAAACTGGGACTTTTCCAATTGACCTCAAGCAGGTCAGACAAGGGCAGGCAAATGGCCACATGGGGCCCTGGGGCCACAGGTCTGATTTATAGCAAACAGCTTCATAAGTCATACCTAGCTATTATTTGTTGGACCAACCTTTATGGGTTTGATAGGTTGAGACCCCCTCTGGGCCATGAACCAATGCTGACAAGGTAGCATGCTCAAACTATATAACTGAGTGAATTGCTTATGAATCAAGAAATTTAATTTGACTATCAGCTCATGCCAGAATTATCTATTTAGATTGACATGAGTTTTTCTGGAGCTGAGCCGCTCAATCACCTGCTCCTTCCAGTGTTAAACTATGAATGTAGGCTTCTCCTCCTCCTCCTCTTCTTCCTCTTCCTTCCTCCTCCCCCATGTCACAACTTAGCAGAGGATATGCATCCACATTCTGAGCATTTGGAAACTTCCTTAAAAGTGCATCAGTTGGAGCATTGGCACTTTTCAGTTATTTATTTTGAACTCCAGGATGAGGTACATGTCATATGGATCCCAAAATAATATATCTTTCTGTCCTGATAGGCAGTTTGATTGAATGACATCTTTGTTTTTTAAGCATTCTGATCTTGCTATGTTTTCCTCTTAAGTGCAGGATGTGATGTTGACTAAAATAAATAAATAAATTGTCATTCCTTAGACAGAGAGGTTAAATATAGACTTTCCAATCCATCTTTAATTCTTGGGTTAAATATATTTTTCAATGAAGACATTACTTATGCAGACCTATTAAGATGAGACTTTATAATTGATCTATGCTGATTTTCCTTGCTGACATCTCAACCTTTATGGGACCTTGGCATATCTATTAAGAGAAACAATAGCCAGTTTCTTCTGAGATTTTTTAAAATAAATTTCAATTTTTTCATATGGTCCTATATTCATGTGTATCTCCATAATTACTCCAAAACATAATTTCTATCACCATGTTTAAGTGCTATTTTGATTTCCCTGTGGATGCTCCTGCATAGAACATGGGGCTCGTAAAGAGGAACCAAATCTCTTGTATAGACAGCTCCAGTCACCTGGGATTAAGCCAAGATTTTATGCATAAACATTGAAGACCTGGGTTCACACACAATGCCATAATTGATGGTTTCCATATCAGGATCATGAGCAAACTATGGTTTAATGTCAAGTGTGATCCAGGCTACTGGATGTCTGGGAAAAGATGATGCTGTTAGGGTGGTATTTCCATTCAGGGGTCCTTGGTGTTCTCTGAGCTTGGTTGTTTTCTTGCAGATGTTTTATTACCTAAACTAGGTAACATAATAAGTGCTACAAGGGAGAGCAAACCCTTCTAGCGTTGATTATATTACCTTGTTATGGTTAATGAAACATTTGCAAGAAAACAACCAAGTTCAGAGAACTTCAAGGACTCCACAGTCGTCCTCCTCTCCCTGCTCCTCCTCCTCCTCCTCTTTCTTCTTCTCTTCACAATACCCACTCCCTTCTAGCACTGATAATGCTACCTAGTTTGAATTATGAAATGTTTGCAAGAAAACAATCAAGCTCAGAGAGCACCAAGGACCCCTGATTTCAAGCCTGAGCTACAAATATTTTCCTTTATTGGTATTTCCATTCAGTTAAGCCGCAAAGCAGAAAATGCTTTGGATAAATGCATAAAATTCCTTAGGTTATATTGCCAAGGATCCTTTTGAATCCAATTTTATTTTATTCTTCCTGCCTTCTATTTCTTGCTTTGAATAAACCAGACAGGAAGATCGATGAACAAATGACTACACAGAAAAATAAATAGCTGTTAACATTTTGCCCCTAGCCAATAAGAAGAAAGAAAAGGAACGTCCTGAAATTTCTCTCCCTTCCGACTTCGAGCACACAATCCATGTTGGCTTTGATGCCGTCACTGGGGAATTCACAGTAAGTCTTCTCTTCCTTGTCTGCCTACCTTCTACACCCTTTCCTTTCCCAGTTATTAGTCCTATACTGGTACAGGTAGTCCTCAACTTACAACAGTTCATTTAGTGACAGTTCAAAGTTAGAATGGCACTGAAAAAGGGACTTATGACTGTTTTTCACACTTATGACCATTGCAGATTCCAAGTGATCAAAATTCAGATGCTTGGCAATTGACATGTACTTATGACGGTTGCAGTGTCCCTGGATCATGTGATCTTCTTTTGCGACCTTCTGACAAGCAAAGTCAATGGGGGAAGCCAGATTCAGTTAACAATCGTATTACTAACTTAACAACTGCAGTGATTCACTTAACAAATATGGCAAGAAAGGTTGTAAAATGGGGCAAAACTCACTTAATGAGTGTCTCTCTTAGCAACAGAAATGTTGGGCTCAATTGTGGTTATAAGTCAAGGATTACCTGTATTTCTTGAATACAAAACAGATGTGAGAATACAGGTAGTGCTAACCACCTGCTCATATTCATTAGAACAGGTACACACATGGGGTCTATGCCATAATTATGTTCAATGCACACTGAGTCTGCCTTTCAGTTAACAGCTGCACGCAACTTCATCATGAACCAAAATGGAGGACAATGTTGAAACCTATCTCGGCATATGGATCTGAAGACTTTATTGCAATCCATTAAAGTAGTTTCCCTTCCCAAAGGAGGGAAGGCTATTGAAACTATAGAAAAAAATATCTGAATATGCTCTGTTTATCCAGCTCAAAGGATACCTGAAGAACTTACACTTGATAGTGAACATCAAACCATGATCATCTACATGTCAAATATTGACTAAGAAACAAGTCCAAATGAAAAGAGAGACTGGAAGTCATGGTTTTCTGGCATGAGGTCATAATGAATATTCACACATAGCCATTACTGAATTTGTTATTGTTTAGGCCAGTGTTTCAACCTTGGCCATTTTAAAATGGGTGGACTTCAACTCCCAGGATTCCCTGCCAACTATACTGTTTTCTTTTAGGGTGTTTTTCCCCCCAGCATCCCTGGATAATTTCTTCCAAGAAACTGGGGGCCTGAAGCTACTAATAGGGGCGCAAATGATTATAAGTTGAGGGCTAGCTGTACATGTAACCTGAAATACATATCTTTAGACTTAGGTAGAAATTACCACAACCAGCTGTTTTTATACAGAATATTCTCTGTTCACACACATAATTTTGCACGTCCTGAGTTACTTTCTCACTGCTGGTTTAATCAATCATGTTTCCCCCTACTGTGGGGCATAGTTATTTATTTATTTGTATCCCACCTTTATTATTTTGAGAAGTAACTCAAGACAGCGAACATATCCACCACCCCTTTTTCCTCCAATTTTCCCCACAACCACCTGTGAAGTAGATTGAGCTGAGAGAGAGGGCTTGGCCCAAAGTCACCCAACTGGCTTTAATGGCTAAGGCAGGACTAGAACTCATTTTCTTTTGCATTAAATGACAGAAGTCTTAAGGTTTGATGACGGACAGATCAGGGATATCCGGAGTATCACACATTATCCTCCCTTGTTTAGCACCACTGAGAAACAAATTAAATGATTTCTCAAGACAAAAGAGTTTAAAAAACAGGATGTGGGGCCTTTTACAATGCCCTGAAAGGGAGATTTTTAAAAAGAAAAGGGGGGTTTCAGTCAAAAATGGAATTTTGAGGAGAATAATTCTGAAAAGGATTGGTTGCTCTATCATATTCTGTATCCTGTACAGATGCAATAGATAAACTCCACAAAACATCCATAACAAAGTACTTTTATTGGTTCATCAGGTATGCTCATAACTCACATTTGTGATGAAGTTCTTCTTTAATGACAAATCCTTTGCATTTCTGTCTTGTAGGTAAAAAGATGATTTATCTTCTATTCTTTTTCCCTCATGTTGTAGCGATAGAAGTAAAACAGTTACCACGAGTCTGTGAGTTCAGCCAAGAGTGAGGATATCTCCTTCAACCCCTCAAGGGTCAAATTAGTGACCAATCAGGATTACAGATGTGGCCACGTGACATGGACTACATTTCTCAGGATACCTTAACTACATTTACCATGATGCATTCCCTTAAGGGGACAGCTCACAATTGCTACCTAACTGTCCAATTCCCATACACTGGTGGGACAGCACATATCAGGAGCTGTTGGTTAACAGAATTGCCTGTAAATCATTAAGATCATTAAAGAGAGATCCAACCTAGAATTAAGGAAAATATTCCTGACAGTGAGAATGGCTCTATCACTGGAGGTTTTGAAGAAGATAGACAGCCATTTTTCCAAGATGGTATAAGATATCCTGCCTCGAGCAGGGGGTTGAACTAGATGATCACTGAGATCCCTTCCAGCCCTATGATTCTGTGATGGTTGTTTATGGGAGCCAATTTCTATAGCAAGGAAGGGGTTACTGGAGTATCCTTAAAATCACCAGAGAATTTATTTTTTTATGAGTCCAGAGCTCCTACTTCCATAATCCAAGAATTGTTTCTAGAAATTAGATATTGCTGGATTACCTTACAAGTTTATTGAATAAGCAGGTTCCAAATTCAGTGTTGAGTATTTTAAATCAAGACCACATTATGACTTTCAGGAGCCTTTGGCACCCTTGTTTTCATGGGATCCTCTCTCGATCAAAAAAAATATTAAATTTATATAGACATTTATTACATTGAAGGCAACCATGAACAACAATAGATTTTTAAAACAATAGATTTTTAAAACAGCAAATACAAATATAAAAGACTGTAATGAAAATGATTTACCCTGTAAATCCAAAATACAATCAAAGTGAAGGTATAGGAAACGAGCAGGAGGAGCTAGGAGGCAGAGTTAAGTGTGTCATCAGCTTAGAATCATTGTGTTCCATAAACGGTCCAAGTCCAACCACTCTTGAATTCTGTTGAACCTTTTCTGGTGCCAATTTAGTAGTGAACTTTAGTTGATTGGATTCCATGTAAAAGCTTGAACAATATATCTTCTGAACAGCTCTGAAAATCTCTGAATCTGTGAGAGTCTCATGCCTGGTCACATAACCAGGTCTTTGAAGGCCTTTTGGAATATCAAAGTCAATCTAATTTTGGGAAAAAGGATACTCTAGTCACAATTTTTTTATTATATAAAATACAAAGAAAAAAGATAAAAACAGGAAATTAAGGGGAGGAAAAGGAGTGGGGAAAAGAGGGTATGAGATGCAAGGGAAAAAGAAAAGACATAAAAGGCATTGACTGCCGACTCTTAGCACAGAATAAGATAAAAACATTCCAACCTCAACTTTTTGCTTTTACACATTAATACAGTATATAACTAGTCATTTCTATAACAACGAATTTTTATGATCAACAAAACTAAAGTCAGTTTCATTTTTTTTTATCAAAAGCACAAAATCCAGAAGTGATATCCAAATGAGAATATATTTCCTTTTTAAATAAAATAAACAATTTAACCATTCCTGCTTTTATCTTCCTTGCTATGGAAACAGTATGTATTTCTATTTTTAACCTAATAATCTTTGTGAACTGTCACCATTTTTATTAACAAGGTTCATTGTATTCTTTCAAATTCTTTGACCTTACTGAAGAAACCTCCCCTCTTTTTTCATCCTTTTTTAAAGTGCTAAACTTTTTTTAAGCACTTTTTTAAAGTCAAAACTTTCTAATGCATCTTTTTCTTTGACTTCTTACCATACAAGCTTTAAACCTCAGTATTACATTTAGATCCCTCCCTCCAAATTGAATATTTTTTTTTCTTTTTTTCTTTTTCTTTATAAACAACACATATTTAACACACACTTTTCTTTAAACTGGTACATCGTGTGTGTGTGTGTGTGTGTGTGTGTGTGTGTGTGAACTCGTAAAGCATTCCTGCCCTGCTTTCAAGTTGCCATAGGCAGGAGGGCATGGCAGCCACAACCAGAAGCACATTCCATGCATACCTTCTTCAAGGCTGTATCCCAGGCTGCCCGGACCAACGGAGAGGTGTGATCTCTATAGCCCCTCCAAAGTGCTCCACTGGAGTATGTGATTTATGACACACCTTGAGGGGAAGGGGAAACAGGGTCATAGGTAAGCCATAAATTACATGAGGCAGAGCTGGGTATTTGGGTATGTGCCAACATGTTGCTCCTAATAAATAACTGGATTTCTTTTGAAACTTGGCTCGAGGGCAGGGGTAGGGAAACTTGGCTCTTCTATCACTTACGGACTTCAACTCCCAGAATTCCTGAGTGAGCCATAAAAGGTCCCATCCCTGCCCTACTGGGTTTTCAGTTGTGGGGGGGAAATCAATTTTTGACTTGAATGGGACTGTTTAATATACAAATGTAGGCCATATAAAGAATATGTGAATGGGACTGTTTAATATACAAATGTAGGCCATATAAAGAATATGTGAATGGGACTGTTTAATATACAAATGTAGGCCATATAAAGAATATGTGAATGGGACTGTTTAATATACAAATGTAGGCCATATAAAGAATATGTGAATGGGACTGTTTAATATACAAATGTAGGCCATATAAAGAATATGTGAATGGGACTGTTTAATATACAAATGTAGGCCATATAAAGAATATGTCTTACATTTGTATATTAAACAGTCCCATTCAAAAATTGATTTCCCCTGCTGAAAAACCAGTAGGCCAGGGATGGGGAACCTTTTATGGCTCACTCAGGAATTTTGGAGTTGAAGTCCATAAGTGATAAAGAGCCAAGTTTCCCTACCCCTGAATTTGGGCATCCATCAGAACCATGAAAGTGTGTGTGTATGTGTATAATTTTCAAATTTTGGATTAAACCTTTCTTTTAGTTACACATATCAAACAAAGAAAAATCCATCCTAATTCCAGTTAACTCATTAAGTTTAAGTCACTCCTTCTAGCTTATCTTTATGGAGTAAAATCTTTTTCTTCTCTTGGAAGTTTTATCAAAGCATTATAGGCCTTTTTATCATGAAATCCTCAGCCTTGTTAATATTTTTAAAGAAAAAGTCCTAAATTTGTCTTTTTTCTCAACACTCTTCTTTCAGTTGTGTTGAGAGGTTTATATTTAAGCCATAATAGTTAAAGTTAATATCAGGTTCTTCCAAAATTATAATGAACTCTTCAGCATTTTCAGCTACTTGTGAAGTTGCCTCGGTAGTTTGGTAACATTCTCCACATGTTTGCATCTCAAAAGTAATTTGAGAGGATTTTTTATCATCCTTGGAGCACAGCTGGTCAACAAATTGATGGATTTTATTTAGCGACCATTCAAATATATCTCTAATACTTTGGGGGAAGGATATTCTATAAGACTGGCATCGGAGCAGAGAAAGCACATCTCCTGTGACCCACCAAAAGTAGCTCATGGCCAACAGCAGGCTCCCTTAGCAAGATCTGATGGAGCAGGCTGATATAATATTAAAAGAGATTAACACTATTAAACACTGTTATTAAAAATAGTAATATAAAAGTTATCTTTCCTATGCTTTTCAATATTTTCATTGAAGACAAAATGTATATTATTTTGTAATAATAATTAGTTACTACCAATTGGCTAGGATGCCTGTTGTATATCAAAGTTACAAAATTTTAGCATTATAAATATTTGACGATGTTTCCATATTATATGTGTCTTGTCTCCTTTTTATTAAAAGGCGTGAAAATAAATAACTTTATCTTATTCCTTTCAATTTTTTTTAAAAATAAACATTTTGTGGGTCTGACCAAGGCCAGATCTTGTGCTAAATGAGTCTTTCTGTAGGACTGATCTGATTTTTAAAAAAACTAACCATAAGTTTATTGCAGCAAAGATGCGTCTGCTAAGGACTTTCGGCAAAAAAAGATTTTTCCTGCATTTCATATTCTTTCTCTTAAGGGGGAGGGAATATTCTAATTCTGTGCAGATGTTCCTCCTTCGTTTCAGAGGATAGCCATCATTCTATCTCTGTTAAGCATCATGAGTTGTGTGCCATGTGCTCAGAGATTTTTTGTTTGTTTCTTTTTTTGACACTCAGGCCCAGTCACTGTCCTGGCTGAATTGCTTGCATTACCCATAGCTACATCCAAAAATCATAACTGGGGACACTTGCTCTGAAGTTTGGCTTTCATGAACATCAGGTGGCATGAGGTTGCTTGTGATTGTGCATGTTACATTGCCATTTCATTGTTGCTTGGCACCACTGTGAACAACAAAAATCAGGACACAAAACATTGAACAAATTGATGAAAGATGAATGGGGGAAACAGCTTTCTCCAGTCTTGAGCTCTGTTGCCATAATATTGTTGCCTTAACATAAAAGAGAGAACCTGGATTTTAAGAAGACACACTCTATGTTGTGTCTGGAATGGAAGATCAGAGAATGAAAGAGTATAATTTGGTCTTAATATGGGCAAGCATTGTAAGAGAAGCAGCATATCCTGGGGAAAGAGTCAAGAGAGAACAGCCTAGAATCGTTACATGTCCAAAAATGCTCCAAGTCCAATCCCTCTTGAATTCCATTTACTCTTATCTATTTTATCTAACTCTTATTTAACTCAATTTAGTGCTGACTGTCAGTTGACTAGATTCTTGAGTATAGATGTGGGCAATAAATCAGCTTAAATGGAATTTAATGTGTAATCCTGATTCTTTGTGTCTGACCAGCATAATGGACTTGGTAATCTGGATGACCACAAGATGTCAGCGAGCAGATAAGAATTTTCTGTATTCCTAGTGATGGTCCAGCTTTGGTATCCTTGAAATATTCAAACATCTGTCTTATATGCAGAAGGACCCAGATTTAGTACTGTAGCAGAAAACAGCAATCTGGAACTAAAGCAATGGTATAATCATTTCTTGGACTATGGAAGGCAAGATTTTAGTGCTGGTAGGCACCTTCTGAAAGTTTAAAACAGGGGTTGCCAACCTTTTGGACCTCAGGGACTACCAAACTCATAATTTTAAATCCCAGGGACCACTAACCGGTTCTCTGGGCATAGCCTAATTTGTGGGTGTGGCTTGGTGGTCATGTGACTGGCTGAGCATGGCTTGTATGTAAATATTATAAATATTTATATAAATATTGAATTTTTTATTAAAAAAAGAGCAACTTTTACCCAAAATCAGGCAAAGCAGGCAGGCAGATTGAGTTGCTCACAGAATCATTCATTGATCTATCTATCTGCCATCGGCTAGCTCAGTCTGTCACATAAAATTTGCTTGTCATGAGTCTGCATTGAATAATAGAAACTTCAGTCCTAAGGGAGGTTCGGCTGTGCTTAAAAGCAGAACCGAAGATCTAAAGACTAGCTAGAAAGCAAGAAATCCAACCATTTCCGGCTTCCTTGCTAATCTAAGTCTCACAGCTGATGGTCGGAAAAATAGCAATTGAGCAGGCTAGTTTGCTGGGTAAGGAGTGAGTGGGCAGGGAGGGTTCCTGCGGGCCATGTAGGCGGTGCAGCCTTGTGTTTCTGCGTAGCCTGGATTAATTCTTTGGGGGGTGTTCTGAGGGTGAGATTTCTCTGTGGCCCACCAATGGGCCGCAGCCCACCAGTTGGTGACCACTGGTTTAGAACACAAGGGGTCTTTCTAAATGGACTTCATGAGCACCATGAGAAGACACTTGCATGGCTTAATATCTATGGAAATTCTCCGTCATCCAGGTCATGGCTGTCCCAAAGGTGCTTTTCCAAAAGGTAACTGGACTTTCTTGTTTTTTTTTTCCTTGAAGAACTGAAGTTTGGAACAGAAGTTTGCTTGCAGAAATGAAGGAGCTTCTTGGATGAGAAGTGGGACATTTTCAAGGAAACAAACCAAGAAAGTCCAGTTGTCTTTTGGAAAAGCATCTTTGGGACTTGGCTGGCTTATTCTTTCCCCAATTTCTCCTGCTGCCCCCTATTTTTTATTTACTAAGAATGCCCGTATAAGGTCCATAAGCATTCTAAATAAAGATGCTTCTACAGACTGGTTCCTTCCCTTTCAGAATTAATTAATTAATATTTCATATTTCTAAACTGCCCATCTACCCCAGAGAGGGGCTGAGAATACCAGGTTCTCATTTTAAAAAAATACTAAATGAATTTTTAAAAACCAGGCAGTGCTGATTTTAAGCACCAGGAGAGGTGACATGTCGGCATCGAGTTATGTTCCCCTATACTTCAATGTAAATTTAAATTAATTCTGATTGAAGAAGTAAAAAGAAAGTGCAATTTTAGATTATAGAAATGACACTTCCATTTCAGACCAATAATTTCTTTTTGAGCTATACTTCTGGCAAAGATTTGGTGCAGTGGGGACCCATTCTAGTTATGCTATAAAGTTAAATATAGAACTGTTTTTCAAGCATTTCACTGCCCCTTTTCTAAACCATCATGTTGCGATCCATAGTTTTTCAGGAAGTGTCCAAGCAAGCCATGAGGGGAGCTATCCAGAACCCACATCATCTGAGGCTTTGTTAGAAACTGTTGGCCTTCCTTTGCAAAGAAACCTCTTTATAAGTGTACTGTAAAATCTTTTCATGGAGCCCTTTCAGAATTGTCCAGGGGGAAAAAACTCATTCTGTTCAACCCAATCCCTCCTGTTTTGGAAAATCAAGCAGTCCATCCAATTATAGGGCTACTTAAATGAAATAGAATGACTCTTTAGCCAGCCTCAAACAAGGAACAAAATTAGCCAGAACCCCACAGTTCTTTTCAAGTGAGAAAATGATGCTTCCAACTTCAGGCTGTGAGATTTTTCTCTGGTTTTTCCCCCTGAAATCTCCCATCCCCAGTAACTTGTGAATGACCCCTTGTGTTTGCTACTTCCCTCAATTAGATAGGAAACTTATTGATCCACTGGGTTCCATCTCTTTCCCACCTTCTGATTTTTCCCCACCTTCTGTTTTAACTTTCTTTTCTTTCTTTATTTACATCCATCGCAGCCAGCTCTCTGTGGCTCACAGATGTATACAGGGAAACTCTCTGAGGTGCGTCACAGGCCCAAAATAAGTGGCTTCTTTGAGATGTTTTAGTGCTGCAATCGCAGGCTTCATGTGTGTGCAGTAGAGTTTGTTGTTTGCTTTCTTCCTCACTTTCCCTTCCCGCCAAACACCATCAGCCCATCTCATCTCTCATTTTTGCAGAAAACCTCTCAGAGCAGAAATAATTGAACCCTGAACTGAATCTGGTAATTAAGAAAGTGGGGCCGTGGGTTGCAAAATGTCATTGCAGGGCCAGTGAGACAAATTGAGGGGGTGGTAGTGGCATAAACAAAGAGGGTGGCACTTACAAGAACCTACTCCTGGTGTCTTCATCACTGCCATAGAAAGCAGAAAAAAAATGGTTGTCGCCAGAGGGCAGAAAATTATACTAGATGTTTTGAAACATTTTTTTAGCCCCCCCACCACCACAAGAAGCTTGTCAAAGAGAGATCCAACCTAGAAGTAAGGAGAAATGTCCTGACAGTGAGAATGATTAATTGGTGGAATAGCTTGCCTCCTGGGGTTGTGGATGCTCCATCACTGAAGATTTTCAAAAACAGATGGAACAATCATTTGCCCAGGATGGTATAAGGTCTCCTACTTTGAGCAGGAGGTTGGACTACTAGATGACCTCTGAGGTTCCTTCCAGCCCAATGATTCTATGATAGCCTGTTTTGGGGCTGGAGGGAGCCTCTAATGTTGGTGTGCACAGCATTTGCTGCAGCATGCAACAAATAAGTAAGATGTGATGTGTCCCCTTTCACATTTAGGATATGTTCCTCAAAGTCCAAGCCAGGAAGTGTTTCCTACCCTAGCAGGTATCTCCTAAAGCTCCAGAAAGGAGATATCTACTACACCAATTGGATCTGCTCTTATTGTTTGAGGAAAACACATTTTTAAAGCTCTGCATCAAATGTCCATTGTAAGGTTCCTAAAGCCCGCCATGTTTACCTCTAAATTAGTCGTGAGGGGGGCATATATCAACCCTGAATCACAGGGGGTTAGTTCCATTTTCTTGCAATAATTGATTTCAGGATGAATTTCATGCACTTTTCTTTTCTTACCACAATCATAAATTTCTTTGTTTTGTTTTGTTTTTAAATTGGATCCAGGTATTAGCTCTTTGTTTTAAGAGAGGGTGAGAGAATGATTGCAGCTGCTGTAAACTGTCTAGCTTTAATGGCTTACAGGTAACCCAGGCTCCTTGTTAAGGTTCTGTTTTAGTAGAACATCACCCTAAACTTGAGCAGAATCCTCTGAGGCCTCACCTGTCTTGTTGGGCTTTTGCAGGGCATTCCTGAGCAGTGGGCCAGGCTATTACAGACTTCCAACATTACCAAATTGGAACAGAAGAAAAATCCACAAGCTGTTCTGGATGTTCTCAAGTTCTACGATTCCAAAGAGACGGTCAATAATCAGAAATATATGAGTTTCACGTCAGGAGGTAAGCAAAAGTCATGGAGATTGTGCCATCACGAGTGAGAAGAAAAGGTTGCAGCTGGATATCCATATTGGTACAAAAACTTTAACCATTGAGGAGAGGCTGTCATGAAGAATATCTATTTATGTAGTCACTAGGAGTCAACACTGACTTGAAGGCAAATAACAATCATAGTTTAGAGATGGTCTAGCTGCATTCACATATTATGCTAGGAACCCCCCAACCCACCAAATGGCTAAGTCCCCATCCAGGAGAACAACTACCTTTTGGGCAGATAAGTTTCCACGTATATGTGTCATATTCAAGAACTTCAGAAGACCTATCACTTTTGTGACCTTTTCTGCCATAATTGTTAAGAGAATCCCTGCAGATGTTAAGTCACTACACTGTAGTTAAGCAAATCTGGCTTCCCCCATTGACTTTGCTTGTCGGAAGCCAGATGAGAAGGTCACAAATGGGAATCAATCAATCAATGAAAATAGAGCTGGAAGGGACCTTGGAGGTCTTCTAGTCCAGCCCTCAGCTCAAGCAAGAGAACCTATACCATTTCAGACAAGTGAGTGTCCAGTCTCTTCTTAAAGCCTCCAATGATGGAACAGCCACAACTTCTGAAGGCAAATCATTCCACTGGTTAATTGGCGTCACTATTAGAAAGTTTCGCTTTAATTCCAGGATGCTTCTTTTCTTGATTAGTTTCCATCTATTGTTTCTTGTCCTGCCCTCTGGTGCTTTGGAAAACAAGCTGCCCCCCTCTTCTTTGTGGCAGCCTCTCAAATACTACAATACTGTTATGTCATGTCCCCGCCTCCCCCAAGTCCTTCTTTTCTCTAGCTAAACCCAAATCCTGCAACATTTTTTCATATGTTTTAGTCTCCAGGCCTTTAATCACCTTAGTTGTCTTCTTTGCACTTTTTCCCAAAGTCTCAACATCTTTTTTGTAATGTGACCAAAACTGGGTGCAGTATTCCAGATGTGGTCTTATTATGGCTTTTTAATGGTACTAATACTTCATGTGATTTTGATTCTATGCCTCTGTTTATACAACCAAGGATTGTATTAGCTTTTTTGGCCACACATTGCTAGCTCATATTCAAGTGATCATCCACTAGAACTCCAAGGTCTCTCTCATAGTTACTGCTTTTGAGCCATGCTTTGCCTAATCTGTACTTATACCTTTGATTTTTCCTTGCTTGCTTTTCTCCACATTAAATTTCATGTTGTTGAATCAGGTGAGTCTGTGATGCTGCAATTGTTGTAAATACAAGCTGATTGCCAAGCATCTGAATTTTGATCACACAGGGATGCTACAACAATCTGTGAGGACCAGTTATAAGTCACTTCTTTCAGTGGCATTGTACCTTTGAATGGTGGTAAGTCTAGGTCACTTTCATAAAGCCCTGGATTTAAGGTGGACTGTTTTAGTAAAATATAATTAAAACTAATCATAGATTCTCTGGATTCAGATATAATAATTTTAAACTAAGGAGATTATTAACCTGAGAGTTGTTGGGAAGCAAACCTTTAGCCTTCAGGTCACATGAGATCCCTGCTTCTTAGAGACCTTAGCCGCATGTTGCACATTTTCTGCAAATGATCTACTCTGCTTTTTAATAAGAGTTATTTCTTCTGTCCTTGAGATGCTGCTACCAGGGAAAGAGAAAAACCAGAACAAGACGTCAGGATAGAAAACTGGTAGACTTGCTTATTTTGGGCTCTGATCAAGCCCACTTTTTTCAGTCATGTCCACCACGAGGCCCTCAAAATATTATCCCTGCACAAATGTGACTCAACAATGTCCATGCTGTGGATTTCCTTTAAACACCTTGAACTCTGTTCTTCCTTTTCTCTTCAATTGCAGTATAAAGTCCAAATAGAACCATGGGCTATGGTTGCATCATATTCAGTGTTTTGCTATCTTTTTTCCTCCAATGAAATAACTCTGAATCTACAGTGGTTGCTTTAAAGTAAAGATAGCTTGTAATTTACTAGGATCCTTGTGAGGGATTGAACACAGCAATGTCACCAGTATGGACAGGGCTTCAGAAGAAACAGAGAAAAGATGGTAGTCAAGAAGCATGATCAAATAAAAAGAGGGGAAGGGGTGGAGAGTGACATCAGGTCAACCTCAAGAAGATGGATTGGTGATGGGCAGCTCTGGAATATGGGGATGAAGATGGAGTTGTAGACTGCACAATCTTGTCCCTGGCAATCTCTTTGGGAGAAGTTCAGATCCAGGATTTGTTGATGACAAGTGGGATTAAAAATATAATCTGATCTCTTCCCTACCCATGTATGATTCTCCATATTTGCTACTTATGTCTGAGTGGAATAAATAAAAATAGCAAATATGGAGAATAAGGAAGATTGGAGAAGCTCCGATGATAAACCAGGGGTATCCAACCTTGGCAACTGGCTGGGGAATTCTGGGAGTCCACAAATCTTAAAATTGCCAAGGTTGGACACTCTTTGGGATAGATAATACTACCTTGATGGAAACAAGGAAGCTTATAAGTGGGGTAGCCAATGAAATAAAATGTGACAAAAGATTTAATTGACAAGCTGGTCCACTGAACAAAAGCTTTCCATGATACACATCATTTTGTGGCAGAATCAACCCTCACCATCTAGGTAGACCCTGAAACCTGAAATGCTCTTCCCTCTTCATTTCTAATAACCATTTATGATCTACCAAACCATCATAGATTTTCTTTTGCCTATTGCAGATAAAAGTGCCCATGGCTATATTGCAGCCCATCCCTCGGTAAGTACCCACTCTCAGTTGCTAATGAATGTCTATGTTCTGGAATTCCCTTTGTTTTCTGGCTTAATTTGCTGTATACCAGCGTAAAAATGATCCATTTCAGAAAATATTTATTTAAATGAGCAGAATGCACATTAGCAAGAGAATCTACCAATATATTTAATGCAGTCCACATAATTTTGCATTGCATGTATAAGTGGTCCTGCTTTTAATGCTAAATGACTGATCAGGGAAATTTTTCATGTTGTGTGACTTAATTTTGCCCTGCCAGATAGACAAGAAAGACTAAACTGTGACAGCAGATAAGAGAGGCATATTGCAAAGCTTCTGTGATATAGATACATCTACAAAGCACAAATGCTTTATAGATGGAATTTTTTGCAAACATAGCTGCATTTAAAAAATTGATAGGTACAATGAAATGTAGATTTCTCCAAACTGTGTGTGTTCCAGCATGAGAGGCCGAGAAAGAAACAAAAACTCAAGCTATAAAGTCAACAGGTGGGAGATGATTTAGTTAGTGGCAAATAGCATGGGATGAACAAATTCAAAACATTCTATGAGACTTTCTGCCTTAATGAAGTCTTTAATAAAATGGAACTGAAGGTTCTGACCACAATTTCCAAGATTCGGTAGCTTACTTTAATTCTTGTATTTAAATTGTGATTATAATTTGCATGATTCTTGCTTCTATATAAGGGACTTGACCTAAAAATATCCCTTCCAATCATGTTATCCTATGTTCTATGTATGGACTTCAGCTCCCAGAATTCACCAGCCAGCTTAGCCATTGCTATAAAATAATATAGAATAACAGGCTTAGAAGGAAACTTGGAGGTCTTCCAATCCAACTTCCTGCTCGAGCAGGAGATTTTATACCATGAAGTAAGACACATGGATTGTCCAATCTCTTCTTGAACATCATCTAAACACCTAGAAATGCTCAGGTTAGGAAAACTGAATAAAAATATCATCTGGAGAGCAATGTAAAGCCATGCCTCTAAACACCTCTCCCATCCCTGCCACTCTGCATATACTATCAACTTTCACTGCAATAAAAATCTTATCATTTGGGACCCCCATTTCTCAATATTTCCACAGGCTGTAGTTTTATAGTGTTGTAAGCCAGGGTTCCATGTTAAAAAAAAACATTTGTACTTTGTGCCACACTGTGTAGATAGCACTGTACAACTTTATGGCTTAGCAGGATGGAAGACTTGGGTCAAGATAGTTCTTGTAAATCTTTGCCAGATAAGAATGTAATGCCTGTTTTCCTGTCTTGTTGTCAGGGCAGATAGCACATAATATCTAACAATCAATTGGTGTACTGAGTTTGCTTTAACATATATCAGTGTTTCTCAACCATAGCAACTTGAAGATGCTGGACTTCAACTCCCAGAATTTCTCAGCCAGCATGCATTGTCAAGTTGCCATAGTTGAGAATCACTCCATGTAATCTCAACAGCAGAGGCATGGAATTGATGGGTGGTGGAAACATTAAGATATGAGAAATTAAAGAGGTAGGGTACTTAGTCTTGTAACTGGGATGGAGCTTCACCAATTTCTGCAACTCTTACCTTCAGAGCACGAAAACAGCTTCAGAGCCACCACTGGCTCCCCCAGTTTCTGAAGAAGAGGATGAAGAAGATGAAGAGGAAGAGGATGACAATGAACCACCTCCTGTGATTGCCCCACGCCCAGAACATACTAAATCTGTAAGCTCTTTTGGTTGCCATTAAAGCAGGACTGCTGAATGATGAAGGAGGCCAGGAAGAAAAAAGTAG
The DNA here is from genome assembly GCF_049901735.1 of Notechis scutatus. Lineage (NCBI taxonomy): Eukaryota > Metazoa > Chordata > Lepidosauria > Squamata > Elapidae > Notechis > Notechis scutatus. The sequence goes on from NC_142018.1 coordinate 623,269, forward strand.
CAGATGCAGAATTTAGGTTTTTTTTAAACCATAATTTTTGCTTTCTGTAGGTTTTTAGCCTATATAGTTTGAGGGTAATGTGTTGTTTTCCAGGTTCCTGACTTACACGAGTTACCTTTTTTAGCACAGATTTCATTCTCAAGAGTATTTCTGAGAACCAACATACAAGGAACGGTAAAAGTAGGATCTCTATAAAAAAAAGATAAAATACATATTGGAATAATAGAGAGCATCTCAACTGGGTGATAAAGGACATTTCCACCCGTGGACCTTCCATGAAATGAGTAGTTTGTATCTGAAGCCCAGCCAGGATTAATTTATACAAGGAAATAGATTTGAGGCAGCTAAATGCAGAATTTCCCTTCCTTTCACAAGGCCCAGTTCAGAGGGAGACAATCCATAATAATATAGCAAAGAGCACTTATTCATGATGTCAAGAGGTGTTTTTTTTTTGGATAAAGAATGGTTTGTATCCATTCCCTGAAATTAATCTGTTGACCCAAGACTGCAATCTTTGATTTGACAATGCCAACATTTTGTCAGTGCATGAAAAGATGGAGAGGACCTCTTGCTCTGGCATTTGGTCATAAATGGAAAGGCATCTTAGAAGCCTTGAAATCCATTCCCTGCTCGCCCAAAGGTTAAATCAAATGTTTGGAAAGGAATGGAATATTTGTGGAAGGGCAGAAGACCACCGGTTGTCATCTGGAAGACAATTCACTGAGGATTTGTTTCGGGGTCCACCAATCTCAGCTCTTCATTTCTTTGTTTCAGATTTATACACGTTCAGTGATAGAGCCTGTCGCTTCACCAGCCTCAGTGAAAGAGTTAACAGTCCCCCAGTCTGAAAATTCAAACACAAGCACTTTGTATAGAAACACTGATCGGCAACGGAAGAAATCCAAGATGACCGATGAAGAGATTCTAGAGAAATTAAGTGAGCATTCCTTTTTCTCTTGTTGTAGTCATTTGCTGACAAAATTATGTAATGGAATTAGGAAAACGACAAAAAGAACGAAAATCTGGAGAAGAAAAACCATGAGTACTTTTAAGGTCTTCTAATTACAGTGAGAAATTGGATTGTCATGACACAGTAATTAGAAATTAGATTGTCATGACACTGTATCAGGCTAGGGTCTACCAGCTGCATTTCTCATATAACATAATAAGGATCAGGCTTACTTTTGGTTAGGGTGGCACAGTGGCTCAGCAATTAAGACACTGCAGGTTTGAGACCCGAGCACCACATGATGGGTGACCTCCTGTCTTTGCCCCAGCTACTGCTAACCTAGCAGTTTGAAAACATACAAATGCAAGTAGATAAATAGATACCACTTTGGTGTGAAGGTAACAGTGCTCCCTGACATCATACTGGCCACATGACTGTGAAAATGTCTATGGACAACACTGGCTCAATGGCCCTGAAATAGAGATTAGCACCACCCCCTAATGCCAGTAACAACTAGCGGAGTAAAATCTGCAGGGACTCCTTTTACTTTTGGTTAAATAATTTATAATTTTGGAAAGCCATGCTCTTCAGAAAGACTGTGGCTTAAATCATTGCATGAATTCAGGAAATAATTTAATTCGATAGCCAGGTGAAGATTGCTATATGAAATGCAACCATTCAGTTGCAACTTATAACTTCAGTTTGATTGGCTGGAACTTCCTTCCTTCCTTCCTTCCTCCCTTCCTTCCTTTCCATTCCATTCCATTCCATTCCATTCCAGCCAATTCTGTGTGGTGTATAACATAAGTAGAAAATTAAAGCCATATGCCAGAAAATAGAAAAATAAGAAATCTAGAAAATAAGAACAACCCATATGCTAGATAGTAAATAGGCCATTTTGCTGCCATATTGTGAAGCAAAACATTTATGGCTGAGCAGCGTTATTAATGAAGCCCAGTTCGATCTGATTCCCTGCCCTGAATCTCTAAACTCATTTTGTTTCCTTGATTATTGTTGACTTTCATTTCTCTTCCTTTAATAATGTAATAGGCATTTGATTACCATTCTGAAAGGTTTTCTTTTAAGCCAACTTTGAATTGGGGATGGAAAACATGCTTGAAATTTCTGTCACGCTTCTGAAGCCTGGATAACTATACGTGTCTCTCTGGCTAATTATAAAAGGAATTAAGGATGAATTAAGATTTTTTTAAAAAATCTAGGCTACACCTCCTTCCTTTCTTAGCCACATTTTCTAGTATCTCCATGATTTTCTTCTACCCATCTTATAAAGATATCACGGGAGTCTGTTTCTCTTCAAATTCATTGTTAATGTTTTTCTGAAATCATGGCAGATAATGACTCACAAATGATCATTGCTGATAATAACCTATAAAAGAAAAGGGACCCATCACACACACACCCTTATATTGTGTTAATATAAATCTTGATACATTGTGTTATTTCAATATACTGATGTTTCTCTAATTTAGAATAATTGGATTATTATTTAATACCTTAGAGTACTGAATATAAAAAGGGGGGGTGGGGTGAGAAGGTGGATATTCTATCATTATTAGTTACTGGAAGGGATGAAGGAAAATTTTGGTCTTCAACTAAATTACTTGCTACTGAAATTTTAATACTGAAATTTTGATGTTCTTACTTGACGTATTCTCTCTCTCTGTGTGTATGTGTGTGCATATCTGTGTGCTTATAGAAGGAAAAATAGATTAACAAAACAAGTTTGAACAAAATTTACCTTGTTGAATTGCATTGTTTCCTCAAAGCACTGCTGCACATGGTGTATGCACTGCACATGCAATTAACTAGATGGCACAAAGTTGAGAAGCTGACCCTTCTGACTTTCCTAAAAAAGATACTTCAGTTTTTCAGCTGCCGTAGGGAAGACAGAAAATACTTTTTAGAAGATCTGGTGGGTTGGAACATTGGACGTGATGCCCAGGTTTGCATTTGCTGATTTGTCTGGAATCAATTCTCAGTCTCTTTCGTTGTATACTGGCACCTAAACTAGTTTGGGTTGATGCCTAAGAGCCATGGTGGCGCAGTGGTTAGAATGCAGTATTGCAGGCTAATTCTGCTGCCTGCTAGCTGCCAGCAGTTTTGGCAGAATCTCCCTAGGCTCAAGGTTGACTCAGTCTTTCCATCCTTCCGAGGTCAGTAAAATGAGGACCCAGATTGTTGGGGGCCATATGCAGACTCTGTAAATTGCTTAGAGAGGGGCATAAAACACTGTGAAACAGTATATAAAACTAAATGCTTCATCTTCTTATGTCTTAATTACGTTGGATGTCCTTGAATAGAAAAGCAATCAAAATGGAATTATTGATGATTCCAGTAGTAGTAGTAGTAATAATAATAATGATTATTATTTTTAGATGTCTCTTTTTCCTGAAGGAGCCCAGTTTTGCAGAACGACAATAACATTTTAAACCATTAATAATCCTTAAAGAAACAATAAATACAGAAACCAAAACAAGGTTCATTTAGATCAGGGGTCCCACTACTGGGCTGTGAGCCATCTGGAACCTGGCTGTGGAAGCGATGGGTGAACTCATGCATGTGCGCACATCCCCAATTGCATGAGCGGCATGCAAATGTGTGCGTGCACGCTCCATTTGTGTGAGTGGCCAGCGTGTGTGCCCACTATTCGTGCAAATGGAACATGCAGAACCATCTTGTCTCCCCTCTCTTGTCAGTCCGCAAAGCTAGAAAGGTTGTGGAACTATGGATGGATGGATGGACGGACAACGGACAGAGACAAATAGATATGCAATGCAAGACATGGTGGCCAGTATCCTTCTAATATATCATTGGAAGATTGTGTAGATAAGTCAGATAGTAGTTTTTTTAAAGACCTTTTTGTAATAGACCCCATTACAAAATTTTCCTTTATTTCAATCTTTAGTACAACCAGCTTTTTCCAATTTCCAATTGAATTTATTATAGGACTAATGTGTTGATGTTTATCATGATTCCATCATAATCTACTGTTGCTTCTCAATTAATTTCAAGTATTTTAGTTTTTTCTAAGCCTACAACTTTCTGCCAAGAGTGCTCTGCTCAAATGCAAACCTATTCTTCAATACTTCATGAGCTGTTCTGTGAAAATAGTGGAATTGTTCACATTGCCAAAATCACATAAGCTCTCAAGGAAAACTGGAAAATGTAATGATAGGTTCAACTTGCCAAATCTTGGAGTGTGCAAACTTCAAGAGATTTTGTGAATTCATTAGATTTTATAGGGGTTTTGTATTTAAAGAAGAAGCAGTGGGTCTTTGGAAATTTAGGGAGAAGCAAATTATGAATCACATCTGAAACTCTTTATATTCCAGGTTGATAGGGAAAATGCTCAGTATAGAAAGAATTTGGAATAGCAAGTTTGATTTGCACTTCATGTAAAATATTTTTGTTATATTAATCCACCAGCTAGAGAAGAATAAATGTTCCATATCAATTACACAATTTAGGTTTTTTAAAGAAAGCTTACATGAACTGTTATTTATCTAAGACTGTACTGGTTTTCTGATTTTGATTCCAAAGGTATAGTTTTTGAAATTGAACCATTGTGTGGTCCTAATTTTTTTCCAAAATTTGAATGGTGGCACCCAAATAAATATTTTGCCATTTTAGACTATTGGGTAACATTGTAGCCTTTTTCAGGAAATTTCTTTTTTTAACAACTGTTCTGTTTTCTTTTGCCTTCTGAATCTCACCTTAACATTTAATTCTTACTATTCTCCAGACTCAGAATTTCTGACAATACCCAACTTTTCTTTTTTACAAAAATTATTTGGGAATTGTATACTATCTAGGCCTTTTAATGTACGTTTTAACCAAGGTCTATTTTTCTTGTTTATTTTAGGAAGTATTGTGAGTGTTGGAGACCCGAAGAAGAAATATACACGGTTTGAAAAAATTGGCCAAGGGTTAGTACTCCTTTTTTCCTGTTTCCTTTTTATCATCAGGTTTTCTTCAACATGGACCATCATGTATTACCTGATATAGAGATGTATAATTTATAATCTGAAGGCTGCATGTACCAATAAAAAATTGGCATGGCCCCAGAACCAAATTACTACTAAGTATTTAGTATGACATAGATAGACTTAAACCCTCTTCCAAAAGGGTTTACAAAATCAGGAAATATTTTTAAAGGATATCTCATAATAATACTAAGGAGATCATTATTAAGATAATACACCCATGGGATACAGGTAATCTTCAACTTACAACCATAAAGAAGCCCAAACTTTCTGTTGCTAAGCAAGACAGCAGTTTTGTTCCATTTTATGACTTTTTTTGCCCCAGCTATTATGTGAATCACTGCAGTTGTTAAGTTAGTAACACAGTTGTTAAGTGGATCTGGCTCCTTCATTGCCTTTGCTTGTCAGAGTGTCGCAAAAGGTGATCATGTGACCCCAGGGCACTGTAGCCATCATAACTATGAGTTAGTTGCCAAGCAATTTTGATCATGTGACCATGGGGATGCTGCAGCAGTGTGAAAAATGATCATTTATCACTTTTTTCAGTGCCATTGTAACCACAGTTATTAAACGAATGGTTGTAAGTTAGTAACCATGTTACTAACTTAACAACTGCAGTGATTCACTTAGCAACTGTGGCAAGAAAGGTCTTAGAATAGGGGCAAAACTCACTTAGCAACTATCTCACTTAGCAACAGAAATTTTGGGCTCAATTGTGCTCATAAAGATGACTTGTATTCCAGATTATATTGATGCATTATAAAAAATTCCTGTTGTGGAAAGTTTCTTTTCCCCGTAAAGCATCTCATGATGAAGATGAAGTCTACTAAAGAAGCACCAGTCGTAGAAGGTCAGCCAAATGATGAGCACTGGACTGTGGTCCAAGCCCCATTCCCTGAGGCGGCTCTAGGACAACTTGCTGCAGCCAACTCACTGCAGTCGCCTCAGACAATTCCACTCAACGTGATAAATGTTATCCACCACTATCTAATTGACATGATTTCCATTGACAAAATGGAAATAATATTGAAAAACAGTGGTGGGTAACATTTATCATGTTAATTATCCCAAGTGGAATTGTCAGAGGCGAGTCGTCCCATGGTGACTTGGTAGCAAGATGGCCACGGTGAGTTGTCCTATTCCGTGTCCTGGGACCCTGGATCACTGCTTCCTGTCCACCATGTTCCAGATTTTGACACCATCTCCCACCCTGTGTGGAACATGCTGCATGAAAGAAAGAATGGTGCAGGAGTTCCGGTTTGCAGCGCTTCGGGACAGGCAAGAATCCGCGATCGTGCACGGTTTCTGCCTGCGCTCGCCGCTGGAGTGCCCCGAGCCACCCGGCTTCGGGGCTAAGCCACCCCGTAGAAGGTGGTGAAGACAGGGGAGATCTGGCAGGGTCGAGAGGAATCGCACCTCTCCTCCCCAGCCGGCTAAACTCCCTTTTCCGAAGGCGGTAGAGCGGCAGTCAGAAATGGCCGCCTCAAAGAAGCACTCAGCCGGAAAAGAAAGTGCAGGAGGAAGTTAAGAAGTGAAAGTTTTTGGCTGACCGGGACACCAAGTAACAACTAAGGTACCCTGGATTTAAAAATTTGCAAAAGATACATCGTTCCCAAAGACTTGCAAGCGGCAAATGAAAGTTAAAGGGAAAGTTCTTTTTTTTTCACTCTCCTTCCTAACGTTGACAGCGAACAGAAAAGAATGAGAAATCGGAAAAACCCGCTTTGGCATCAATAGGTAACTAAACTGGATAATTAAATGTCAAGGGGATAATAAGGA
>NC_142018.1:635000-695000 GCF_049901735.1 Notechis scutatus
ACATCCACACAATAGTCAATTAAAATCGGACTTCCGGTTTGTTGGCTTCGCGAGCGGCAGGGATTTGCGAAGCTGCGCGATCCCTGCCGCGCTAGCCGTTTTTGGGGCTCCGACCCAGACGGGTACGGAGCTAGGCTGCCCTGCAGGGGCAGCTGAAGGTAGGGGGGATCCGGAGAGGGGTTGGGGGGTTTTGCAGACCCCCTCCCCGGCCGGCAGAACCCCCTTTTCCCAGGACGGTGCAGCGGCGGTCTGTAATGGCCGCCACAAAGAAGCTGGCAGCCGGGTAAGAATGCACAGGAGGAAGTGGAGAAAGTGCTTGAAAGGAGAAAGTTTTTCTTGGCTCCTAGGACTCTAAGACATATTTAACAAAATTCCTGAAAAGTATGACTTTCTGAATGATACCTTCGAGAAGAGGAAAAAAGTGGCAGTTTAATGGTGCTGACAGGATAGCTTACCCTCTTTTTCTACGGAATAAAAAGTGAATATTAAGAAATCTATTTTTTTTTAGGTGAAAACTGGCTTTAAGCGATGAGTGGGAAAAGAGAGGACTAAAAAAAAATATTTGTATGCTAAGACTTTGTTGGAGGAGATGCCTTAAAGATTGAAAGACTAAAATATATTGCAATAAGATTTTAAGAAACAGATTTGGACTTTCTTTTTCTCTGATTGATACTACCCTAGGAGGAGAGAGTGGGAACTCTGTCTTGGTTTGGACTGACTGATAACTTTGGGATTGTCTTATTTTTCCTTTGGAATATTCTGACTGTTGTAAGAGAAAAGAAAAGAAAAGATTTATAATGGCTCCTTCTATTGAGGAACTGAGAAAAGATTATGAGCAAGCAAAAAAAAATGGTAAAGCTGGTTTGAAAGAAGCCTTCCTTTTTTTTAGAAATGGCGCTTATTAACTATCAACAAACATTGCAGCAGATGAAGACAGAAGAAGAAGAAGAAGGAGAGGAAACCATCTTTAATAAATCTCAGAACTCGACCAAGAGGGAAGGAAGAGGGAAGAGAAGAGAAATAAAGGACTTAAGATTTAAAAAACATTTAAGAAAGGGAAAAACAAGGTGCAAAATCAATATAAGGATGGTAAACAAAAGGGAAGAGGAATACGACAGAGAAGGGAAGCCAGTAAGGCAGAGGCTAGAAGAAGGGGGTAGAAAGGTTTGTTGGGAGAAGAAAGAAAGGGAAAAGGTGGAGAAAAGCTACAAAGTTTTGAAATTAAATGGGAAAAAAGGAATTTTTTTAGGGATAAAGGATAAGTATAATTTCTTCAAAGAGATTTTGCAAGGTACATAAGATGATATGGTAGTATTGTATTAGAAATAGAAAACTTAAATGGCTTAAGAGTTGATAAGAGATTAAAATGTTGAAATGTTAATAATGATTGGTTTTAAAATATAATATGAGGGAGATTTAGAATCTTGAGCTTTAATTAAAGAGTTTAATAAGATTATGGGATTGATGTTATTATAAAATTTTCATTATAGTATTTGTTTTTAATATTTAGATCTATCGTTTAACTATGTATTTAATTATTTTGGATGTATTATTCAGTTAGAATGTACCAAGCAAAATCGGATTGGGTATTCTAAAGATTAATTTGATTAATTTAGTCGGGAGATAGAAAGGCATCATACTCTGATTAGTGATTTCAGGAGAAATTTCTTTTTTTTTTTATAAGGAATGAGACAAAGGTACAATAAAGAATGGACAAAAGATACAAATATAATGACTCAAATTAAGATGATTAATTAAGATAGAATTAAAAAGAGTGAAATATGGGGAGAAGTTAATATAGAAGATTTAGAATGGTAAATAAAATAAGTAATGATATGTAAGATGAGTATGAATACAGTTGAAGTCCATGAAGAAAGAAATACCTGGGTCCAAGTTACTTTCCAAAAAGATCTTTTTTTATGTTTTGTGTGTTGTGTATATATGTTTTTTTTGGGGGGGAGAATTAATGAAACCTTGCAGAAATATAGAATGAGAATAATGGTAACTAAGTCAGAAAGAAATAGATGAAATAATAATAATAAAATGGAATAAGAGTAAAGAGAAAGAAAGAGAAAATGGATAAGAGGTTTTTGTATGTTTATATGGAAATGGTTTAAAACAGAATTATAGTTTATCTGACTTGTTAATATGTAATGGATATAAAAAATATGTAATGGATAATGACGACTTGTGTGTTTTGAAAAAAATTAATAAAACTTGTTTAAAAAAAATAGTCAATTAAAATCTATATTTAAACTAAGTATTTTAAACCTTCCTTTTAATACTTTATTAAATCTTAAATTCTACCATTATTAAACCTTTAATATTTTAGTCTTTACTCAAGTCTTATAAAATTATAATTTTCTATTTCTAATACAAATACCACAATACTATCTTATGTACCTTGCAGAATCCTTTTAAAACAAAATTATATTACCCTTTGTCCCTGAAAAACAATTTCTTTTTCGCATCTTGTTTCATACCCTTGTGGCCCTTTTCCCCCTTCTTCCTCCCTGTCTTATCCCATCTGGTCTTTTTACCCCCCCTTAACTTCCCCTCTCTGTTGTGTTTCTCTTTCCTTTTGCTTTCTAGCCTTGTATTGATTTTGCATCTTATTTTTCACTTTCTTAGATATTTTTTTAAGTCTTATATCCTTTTCCCCCCCCTCTCTTTCTCCTTCCTTTCTTAATCAACTCTGTGGGTTCGTTAAAGATGGCTTCTTCTTCTTCTTCTTCCATCAGTTGTTGTATTTGCTGATAAGTAGCAAGCGCCATTTCTAAAAAGCAAAAAATTTCTCCCACATCGTCTTTCTTTATTTTGCCATATTCCTCTCTCAGTTCATCAGCAGATAAAGTCATTGTAAATCCTCTTTTTTTTTCTTCTTCTTCTTCTTCTTCTTAAAACAGCCAAAGATATTTCCAAGCTTAAAACAATTCCCAAAGTCATCAAACAATCCAAACAGAGCACAAAGTTCTTCCCTTCTTCCTGGGTTAATATCAGTTGCAAAGGGAGAAAAAAAAAGCCAATCTGTATTTTAAATTCTTATTGCAATAACTTCCAATCTCCAAAATCTTCCAGGCATCTCCTTCAACAAAATCTTAATATAAATTTTCCTTTTGTTCTCTCCCTTCCCATTTATAACAAGAAGCTTTAAATGTTTACCTTTTGTAAAATAGTAGGTCAGTATTCATTTGTTAATTCCATGTGGAAGGAGAGTAAACTTTCACTTTAAACACTTTCACTCGCCGCTTGCAAATCTCTTCTGGAAACAAAGTATCTTTCAAAAAAAACACCCAAATCTTAGATTTCAGGGTATTAAATGTATCTTATAGTCCCAGTTCAGCCAAAAAACTTTCGCTTCAAAACTTTCTCCTTCTTCCTCCAGCACGATCTTGTCCGGCTGCTGGCTTCTTTGTGGCGGCCATTGCTGACCGCCGCTGGACCGACTTGAGAAAAGGAGGTTGTGCCGGGTGGGGAAGGGGTCTGCGAACACCCCAACCCCCTGTCCGGATCCTCCCTGTCTCCGTAGAGACAACCTTATCCTCCAGACCCGTCTGGGTCGGAGGAACCAAGAACGGCTAGCGCGGCGGGGATCACAGAGATCGCGAAACCCCGCCGCCTCCGAAGCCTAGCGAAACCGGAAGTCACAGCTTTGGGATTTCTGAAGCAACAAATACCAGAGCACAACCCTAATCTGAAATTGCTTCTCAGTGGGATTTGTTAACACAAATAATACAAATCAGAAGACTAGAACTGTATACATTCACCATCTGCCTTCCTTCTCGGTGTTGATGGGTGAAATTTGCAAAGGGCTTCATATCAGAGTCTTTATTTCTTTAATTAAACAAGAAAAAACAATCAAGGCAATAACATACATATGTACATACAGGTATTACATTGTGGTCATATTCTATTTATATTGTATGGGTATTAAAAATTCTTACATTTTTTTCCTCAGGCTCAGAGCATTTTTCATATTTTTTTCTTTCTTTCTGTGTGTTTTGTTTATTTTAATCATTGTAAGGTGTATAGTTTATTACTGTTTTGTAATATAACATTCTTTATATATAGGAGATACATACACACACACACACACACACACACACACACACACACACAAAATATAGTGCTCAATTGATAACCATTCATTCACCAACCATTCCAAGTTACAATGGCACTGAAAAAACTGACATGACCAGTTTCACTGCCAGCAGTTTGGCAGTTCGATTCTCACCAGCTCAAGGTTGACTCAGCCTTCCATCCCTCAATGGTAGGTAAAATGAGGATCCAGATTGTTGGGGCCATGTGCTGACTCTGTAAACCACTTAGAGAGGATTGTAAAGCACTGTGAAGTGGTACATAAGTCTAAGTGGTATTGCTATAACAATTACAACATTCCTACAGTCACGTGATCCAAATTCAGGCTCTTGGTAACCAGCATGTATTTACAACAGTTGCAGCATTCTGGGGTCATGTGGTTGCTATTGGCAACTTTCCCAGCTGGCTTCTGGCAGGTGGGTAGCACCTCCTCCTGAAACTGACAGGAGCTCTTTGATACCCCAAACCATGTTATCTTATTGGATCATCTACAAGGCTTGGGGATTGGAGGCATTGTGGGCAATAGCTCCATTCCTTCTTCAATGGATATTTTGAGTCTGTGGTAGTGTAGAAACGAAGTTTCTGACATGTGGTATGCCACAGGGGTTATTTCTCTCTCTCCTGTACTCAACAACTCTATGAAATCCCTGGAGAAGGTCACGTGATTTTGGGGTGCAGTATTATCAATCTGCTGATGATTTCCAACTTTATACAGCCATGCCAATCTGTAGAGAGTAGAGTAGAGTAGAGTAGAGTAGAGTAGAGTAGAGTAGAATAGAGTAGAATAGAATAGAATAGAATAGAATAGAATAGAATAGAATAGAATAGAATAGAATAGAATAGAATAGAATAGAATAGAATAGAATAGAATAGAATTCTTTATTGGCCAAGTGTGATTGGACACACAAGGAATTTGTCTGGGTACAAATGCTCTCAGTATACATAAAAGAAAAGATACATTCATCAAGAGTCAAGAATCATAAGGTATAACACTTAATAGTCATAGGGTACAATAAGCAATCAAATCATACTAGGAAACAGTCAATAAAAATCGTTAGGATACAAGCAACAAGGTTACAGTCATACAGTCATAAGTGGGAGGAGATGGGTGAAAGGAAGGTTGGGAGGATAGTAATAGTAATGCAGATTTTGTAAATAGTTGGACAGTGTTGTGGGAATTATTTGTTTAGCAGAGTGATGGCATTCAGGAAAAAAAACTGTTCTTGTGTTTGTTCTGGTGTGCAGTGCTCTATAGTGTTGTTTTGAGGGTAGGAGTTGAAACAGTTTATGTCCAGAAGATGTGGTTGACATCCTATCTCAGTGTTTCTCAACCTTGACAATTTTAAGGTGTGGAGACTTCAACTCCCACAATTCTCTATCCAGCAAAAGCTTGGGAAACATTATCCTATCTTGATGCTTGGAGGCTGAAAAAGTTTAATTGGGAGAGAACAGGCTGAAAGGAAAATAATTCATAGCTTCTAGCACTGATGACGTTACCTAGTTAGGCAATGAAACGTCTGCAAGAAATCACCACATTCGGAGATCACTAAGGACCCCATGGAAGAGGATACAGATTCTCTCAAACATCTCCATTCCATGTAGATGCTATAATAGATGTGGCCCTAATAATCACATTAGGATGGGAAGCTTGTTGATATTTCTCATGTTATTATTAAGTTATTTTTGTTCTCTGGCGGATCTGTCACATCTTGATTCCCCTTTTTATTTTTCCTCAGGGCTTCGGGTACTGTTTATACAGCAATAGACATTGCTACAGGGCAGGAGGTGAGTGTGATGCTGTTTTGCTTTTAAACATTGAGAACTTATTTCTTTTCTGAGTGGAAATCTGATCACCCAGAGATTCTTATTGTTTGGACCACTAACCTGATGATGCAGTTCATGGCTTGCATATACATGTTCTGCTTATGTCCTAAGTGAGATGAAGTCTTATGGGGACAAAGAACAAACCCTCCCTCCCTCCATCCCTTCTTTCCTCAGGTGCTATGCCAGCATATATAAACATATAAACACCTGGTAGATTGTTAAAATCCATCTAAGCCAATTCAGGATAGGTTAAAAAAGTTAAAAGTTAAAAAACTAAAAGAACTACCAGAAGACTTGATGAATATTGGTTGTGTCAGAAAGCACAGGGAAGGCAATTTTACTGCATTGTGTAGATATTATAGTTTAGTGTGTGATCTCATATACTCTCAGTGGGCAATACAGTCCAGGCTCTGCATTAAATGGCTGGAAAAGCAGGTGTTAAAATCCAGCTGCTGTGTTAATTAATACAACACCCACCTTTCTATCTAGGTATTGGAGTACCTTGTTGAAACATTTCCTACTTAAGGAAATGATTCTTAACAATTGGATAAAATCTTTGATTTCCAAAGATGTCTGTAGACACCAATTAAAGAAAGATTAACAAATTAACAGAGTTGGAAGAGACCTTGTAGATCATCTAGTCCAACATCCCCCCACCCAAGCAGGAGACTCCACACTATCTGACAGATGGCAGTCCAGTCTCATTTTGAAAGCTTCCAATGTTGAAACTTCCACAACTTCTGAAGACAAGCTGTCCATTGCTTGATTGCTCTCACTGTCAGAAAATTTCTCCTTATTTCCAGGTTGACTCTCTCCATGTTCAGTTTCCATCCATTATTCCTTGTCTGGCCTTCAGGTGCTTTGGAAAATAGTTGACCTCCTTCTCTCTCTGGCAGCCCCTCAAATATTGGAAAACTGCTATCCTGTCTCCCCTGGTCCTTCTCTTTACTAGACTAGCCAGAGCCAGTTTCTGCAACCATTCATCTTATGTTTTAGCCTTCAGTCATCCTGGTTGCTCTTCTCTGCGCTTTTTCTAGAGTCTCAATATATTTTTATAGTGTGGTGACCACAACTGGATGCAGTACTCTAGGTGTGGTCTTACTAAGGCGGTATTAAAGTGGTATTAGTACAGGGGTGGGCAAACTTTTTGGCTCGGGGGCCGCATTGACTTTAAAATTTGACAGACGGGCCGGGTCAGCACAAGATTTTTGGGAATCGCCCCCTTCCCCCCTCTTCTCCTCCTTCCCTCCCGCGGAGGCTCCCCTCCCTCGGAGGCCCTCTGAGTCAGGAGTTGCTACCGCCGGCGCGGTTCCCGCGGCTCCAGTCCCGCGTTGCCTCGGGAAGGGAAAGGCAAAAAGGAAGAGCCGCGGCGGTGCTTTGCAACGGGAGAAGCGGCACCGGAGGCTCAGGCTCAGCGGCTCCTGGTTTTGCCTTTTCCTTCCCAAGGCAATGCGGGACTGGAGCCGCACGGAGCTGCGCCGGCGTGTAGCAACTCCTGACAGCCCCAGCCAGACACCTGAGCGGAGCCGGGCGCAACTGCCTCTTGATGCTGCCGGAGCACCGCCGGGTCGCCTCCTCCAAGCAGCCTGCCCGCCCACCGGGCTTCCTCTGCCGCGGCTCGGGGCCAGGCGCAAGCGCCCGCAAGTTTAAAGGAAGCCGAAAGTTGCTGGGAAGTTGCTCGGGTGCTGGGAGCAGGCTTTTAAAGTGCCGCCCGAGCAAAGTTTAAGCCTGGAAGCCCGGAAATCCGAGCAACTTCCCAGCAACTTCTGGCTTCCTTTAACTCACGGGCGCTCACGCCTGGCCCCGAGCGCGGCGGAAGGGAAGCCCGGCGGGCGGGTGGGCGGGCTGCTTGGAGGAGGCTCCGGCTTCCTCCGCCAGGCGCAAGCGCCCGCAAGTTAAAAGCGAAGCCGAAAGTTGCTGGGAAGCTGCTCGGGTGCTGGGAGCAGGCTTTAAAGTGCCACCCGAGCAAAGTTTAAGCCTGGAAGCCCGGAAATCCGAGCAACTTCCCAGCAACTTCCGGCTTCATTTTAACTCACGGGCGTCACGCCTGGCCCCGAGCCGCGCGGTGGAAGGAAGCCGGCGGGCGGGCGGGCGGGCAGGCTGCTTGGAGGAGGCTCCGGGCTTCCCTCCGCCAGGCGCGAGCGCCCGCAAGTTAAAACGAAGCTGAAAGTTGCTGGGAAGCTGCTCGGGTGCTGGGAGCAGGCTTTTAAAGTGCCACCCGAGCAAAGTTTAAGCAGCCCGCCCGCCCGGCGGAACCCTTCCCGCTCATCGGCGGGAAGATGCTCCAGCCTGCAAACTTTGCCTTTGCAAAGCCCTGGAAAGCGGAGCAACTTCCCAGCAACTTTCGGCTTCGTTTTAACTCGCGGGCACTCGCGTCTGGCGGAGGAAAGCCCGGAGCCTCCTCCAAGCAGCCTGCCCGCCCGCCCGCCGGGCTTCCTTCCGCCACGCGGCTCGGGGCCAGGCCCGAGCGCCCGTGAGTTAAAAAGCCGAAAGTTGCTGGGAAGTTGCTCGGGTGCTGGGAGCAGGCTTTAAAGTGCCGCCCGAGCAGGACCGCCGAGCCGGGAAGCGGGGCACCAAGGCAGGGCAAAGCTCCACCAGCAGCGGCCTAGCTTTAGGTGGCTCCAAGCAGCCCGCCCGCCCACGGGTGGAACCCTTCCCGCTCCTCGGCGGGAAGACGCTCCAGTCTGCAAGCTTTGCCTTTGCAAAGTTTAAGCCTGGAAGCCCGGAAAAAAAGGGGATCGGCGGGGACTCACCTTCGGAGAGGTCGCACTTTCGAAGGTGATTTCGAACTCCCAGCCGAGGCCTTTGCAAATTTCTTTTCTTTCCTACCCCTAGATCACTCCGCACTGTTTTGCAGCTTTGGGGGCCACACGGCACAGGGCAATTACGCCACGCCCAGCTTTTTTTCAGGGGCGGACCGGATTGGACAGACCAATGGCAGCGATTAATTTTCAGGGGCGGGCCGCATTGGACAGACCAACGGGCCGGATGTGGCCCGCGGGCCGTAGTTGCCCACCCCTGTATTAGTACCTCACTTGATCTTGATTGTTAATGTAATTTAGGATTACATTGGCTTTTTTGGCTGCCGCCACACACTATTGGCTCATATTTAGCTGGTTGTCCACTAAGACTCCAAGATCCCTCTCACAGTTACTGCTATTAAGCCTGGTTTCATCCAGTCTGTATGTGCCCTTTTGGTTTTTCTTGTGTAAGACTTTACTTTACTCTTCATTGAATTTCATTTTGTTAGATAGGGCTCAGTGTTCAAGTCTGTCAAGATCCATCTGGATCTTAAGCTTATCATATCTAGGGCAGAGCTGTCAAACTCGCAGCCCGTGGTCCAGATGCGTCACGTGGTGGCCACGCCCACGCCTGGTTTAGCAAAGAGGGAGAAAGTCCCAATACGTCACGTGACACCACTCTGACGATGCGAGTTTGACACCCTCGATCTAGGGTGTTGGCTATTCCTGTCAGTTTAGTATCATCTGCAAATTTGGTAAGTTCCCCTTCTATTCCCTGATCTAAGTTGTTTATGAAGATATTGAAGTGTACTGGGCCTAAGATGTAACCTTGTGGTACCCCACTGCTTACTTTACTCTATGTAGATATAGTTCCATTAAGATCTCTGTAAAGACCTGGGATTTTCTATGGAGATCAGTTGAGTCTATTAGAACAAAGAAAAAATCAATGGTGGGTCGAAGATTTTGTTAAAGCTTCCTAATGACATGTGAGATGATGTGCCGTTATTTATATTGACCAAAAGGTGATCCACACATTGATTGATCAAAGCAGAAAATGACTTTGAACTACCTCTGGTTTGGTTTAGACTGAGTTATCATCTCAATACAGAAAGTCTTGGCTTAAGACTACAATTGAGCCACAAATTTGTTAAATGAGACATTTGTTATGAGTTTTGCTCCATTTTATGACTTTTCTTGCCACAGTTGTTAAGTGAATCACTGCAGTTAATAAGTTATTAACCCAGTGAATCTAGCTACCTCATTGACTTTGTTTGTGAGAAGGTCATAAAAAGTGATCACATGACCCTAGGACACTGCAACGGTCATAAATATGAATCAGTTTCCAAGCATCTGAATTTTGATCACATGATCATGGAGATGCTGCAAAGGTCATATTTTTTTAAAAAAAATGGTCATAATTCACTTTTTTCAGTGCCGTTGTACCTTTGAACGGTCACTAAATGAACTGCTGTAAGTCAAGGACTACCTGCATTTGTGCTTTTCTCACAATTATGGTGTGGGTCAGAATGATCCAAGTTGAAAAGATAGGCGTTAGGATACAGTGCATAACTATTAACTGTACGTAAGAATTATGTTCTCAGACATTAACTTCAGTGGAATTGAATATGAGAATACTTCAATTGATGGAATATGAGAATGGTCTTGGGGGGAAAGGAAGTAAGAGATGCTACCTAGAAAACAATCAGAGAGGAGTTCCCAGTTACTTAACAGACAGATATTTGCAAAGTAGCTTAAATACAAAATTTAATGTTGCCAGCCCTTACTATTGTGTATTATATATGATTTTCGTTGTCCCCCTCCTTCTTGTTTTGGGGATATGATTCCAGGTGGCAATAAAGCAGATGAATCTGCAGCAACAACCCAAAAAGGAATTAATAATCAATGAAATTCTGGTCATGAGGGAAAATAAGAATTCCAACATTGTGAACTATTTAGATAGGTAAGTAACCCCAAGGTTTTTTGGTTTTTTTCATGATGTTTTACTGATTTCTTTTATTGTTAGAAATACTATGGGAAGAGGGCAGTGTTGGTCTGTGATAGCAAACATTCCAAGGAAATTTTAACAAATTCTACGAAAAGACATAAACTTTCATGAGTTCAAAACTCACCTTAAACTCACCCTAAAATGTGTTAATCAGAAAAAGTCCTGCAAGATTCCTTCAAAAGTTTATTGTTGAAAAGTTTACACTAGCTTTCAGTGAGGTGCTTGTTGACTAGGAAGCACCTTTATTGATACAAAAATATTGCAACATTATTATAAATCTCTTTCAAGAGAACCTTATCCTAAAATGTTTTAATTTTGGACTGGTTTGCTGCAAAATTCTGACCTGTAAGTGTGTGAATGCATCCTTTTTTTCCCCAAAATTTTTCAGTTACCTTGTTGGAGATGAACTCTGGGTCGTAATGGAGTATTTGGCTGGGGGTTCCTTGACAGATGTGGTTACAGAAACGTGCATGGATGAGGGACAAATTGCTGCTGTCTGCAGGGAGGTAAGAGATACTGTGCTGAGAAAATATAGTAGTGGATATCTTTATGATAAAGTAAATCTTGCCTTTTTAAGCAATAATGTCATGACTTACTAAAGTAGGATTCTGCTGAACTTGTTTGTGTTCCAGTGTGCTATCCCTGTCAAGGCATTGCAATTATTCTGATCAATTTATAACCATAGTTTCTCACAGTTGCACTGTCAACTATCTGGTTGGTGAATCCAGAAAAAGAAACTCCTGGGACAATATTTTACCAAGAGTATAAACTTTACTGAATAAATCCACATTGGCACAGAAGAAGTGAAACCAGCTCTGAGCTTCCTATGCAAACATATACATAGTTCATTCCCCCTTTCCCCATGGGCCACCCACAATCCATTACATCCACCAATCACTTCTGTTCATTTTGTTTTGAGAACCCGCCGACCACCGCTGTATCCTTGAGGAGGGGAGTTATGTCTCACTAGAAACAATGAGGCTTGGAAGCCACTCCCTCCACCCTTGCATTCCAGTCAACACCCCCCCCCCCCATTCTTTGTCAAGCTGCGAGGAATATAGGTGAAAGTTTGAGTCAGTCTTGACATGCACTGTTTTTGATATGTGATTTTATCTAGTCTAGATGCACATTAATACTACTTTATGGCAAGGAAACTGTGTGATTAATGAATACATGGCTTTCTCCCTTTTATTTACATTTTCAAGTCCGTGTTGACTTTTGGCAACTGCTTGGACTTATGATTGGATAGAATTGAAGAATTGTGCGGTGGTTGACCAGAACTTTGAAAGTAACTTTCCATCTGTTAGGGAAAAACAGTTAATGGTCCTAAGATAAAGTTGAAGCATACTCTTAGGCAGAACCTGTTCACTCCCCCTTGTAATTCACAACTCACCATTATTTTGAAAGTAGTACCCCTTTCTCCTCTCCTGTGTGGTCAGAAGATTGGTCTTTATTTCTACTTTCCCTCTTTAAAATACTTTCTTGTGTTACTATTGCTGTTGTTAGTGCCTGCAAGCATTAGACTTCTTACATTCAAACCAAGTGATTCATAGAGACATCAAAAGTGACAACATACTTCTTGGGATGGACGGATCTGTGAAACTCAGTAAGTACCCTCTCTGCTTCTTGTCCTATCTGTCCAACCTTGACAACCATTGCTTTCTCTGAGAAGAAGATGGTAAAAATCGACAAATACTTTTCATTCTAAGATTAAATTACAGCATGAAACAGAAATTTGGTTAGATTTATCTCATCATCTTTGTAGGAATATCATCAATCACTTAAGAGATTGTCTGTCACTGTGTATTTTGTGAATCTATGTAATGGGCAGGAGGAATAATCTTGAGGAACAAAAGGAAGAGCCACAATGGTCAGATGAAAGAAATTGGAGTCTGGAACAGAGCAGTAACCTGAGAAAGTGACTCAGACAACCCTCATTAGTACTCGTGAAGATAGAGAAAGGCAGGAAGCACATTCAGGTTTGAAAGGCTCTTTTATTGTAACCATGCAATAAAAATAGTTTTAATGTTCATAATTTGAGTTTTCTGGTCTTGTCTCCCTTGAAGGGCTGACATCAGTATTGCAAGTTTGAATATACTTCCTCCCTCCCCTGTGGTGGAACCACTGACTGAAATAAAGGAGGCTCTAGTAGAGAAGGTCAAAAGAAGCTAAGAGTCAATTCAGAGGAAGAAACATTTGAGGTCAAACCCTTAGGTCTATAACTGCCATTCCCACAGAGAGTCTGGCAAGATTCTTGTAATTAACAACGAAGAAGCCTATTTGATGCATTCTCAGAGCTGTGGTTGCTTGGGCCTGATATATGTGTTCTCTTCAAGAGAACTAAGGGAGATCATATCTGCTTTTTCAAATTACATTTCTGCTCTGGACTCAGATTTGTTTTCTCTGACCATCATTTTGGTTGTGGCTGCTTTTCTTCTTTTCAAGGTTATTCCTTCTGCCCATTAAAGCCTGGCACTCTGAATTATGGGATGGCCTTTCCTGCTTTCAGCCATCTGGATAGTATTACCATAGATTTGAAGACCTGATGATTCACTCAATCATTTGGATTTCATTCACTAGCTTGATTTAATATTGCTTGATGTTTGCTGTTGTATCTCTTATTTAGTTTAATAATTGTTTTGCACTGTTTTATCCATCCTGAAATCAATGACTATACTAGATCATATAGCTATAAAAGAATTAATTAAGGCTTGGTAGCACTGCTTTCTAAAGCTTAATGGATCACTAAACATGGCAGAAATGAACAGTTGGAATATTGGAATCAACCCAAGAAATTTAAGACAACAAAGGGTGCAGTTAAATTCCATTTCAAAGGCTGGGCAATATGTAAAATGATACACACATGAGTGTATTTGTATCAATAGGGATTGGTGCCAAAAGGACACTTATTGATTTTACAAAATGTAATACAGCCACACTTATAATACTTTCAGTTGTTAATTTATGAAGCATTAAAAAAATTAAACAACCATGCTTACTTAAAGGAATTTAAAAGTTAAGAAATTATAATATCAAAGATATTGGTACCATCAACTCTTTTAGGTATCATGCAACACCTTAAGGCAGGGTTGGGCCATTAATTTTCCCAAGGGGCCATATGAGAAGTGGACTTTTGTGGAGGGCCAAACCAAAAGGCTGAACTGTCCCAAAGGTGCTCTTTCTAAAAGGCAACTGGATTTTCTTGGTTTATTTTCTTTGAAAACATTTTGCTTCTCATTCCAAGAAGCTTTTTCAAAGCAAATAAACCAAGAAAGTCCAGTTGCCTTTTGAAAAAAACACTTTTGGAATTGTCCTGACCTGGATGATTGAAAATCTCGATAGACAATAAGCTGAGCTATTCTGCTCAATTGCAGAAATGGTATAGGGTCTTTTGCTTGAGCAGAGGGTTGTATTATTTTATTTTCTATGATCAGTATGGTTTCTACAGTAATAATTTCTATTTTCTGTTACCTGCAGCTGATTTTGGCTTCTGTGCTCAGATAACTCCTGAACAGAGCAAGCGGAGTACAATGGTGGGGACGCCTTACTGGATGGCTCCTGAAGTGGTCACGAGGAAAGCGTATGGTCCCAAAGTGGACATTTGGTCTTTAGGAATCATGGCAATAGAAATGGTAGAAGGAGAACCTCCATATCTCAATGAAAATCCTCTCAGGGTAAGATCAACATTCTATACTGTTGTGTTTGAGTCCTTCCAAAACTTGAGAGTGTGGTGGAATTCACTGAAGCGTACATTTAGATGGAGACCAGCCCACAGCCAATTCATGGACTAAATAGGACAGACATTTCTAGCTGTCTATCCTAGAAAAGGTGGTGGGGGAAAAAATTCTCCTGCAGCTTTTCCCTACTGTAGAAGGGTATTGAGATAAAAGCCCATGCATTCCTTCTTCGGGGTGATATAAATACCAGCTTAGCTCAGAAAGAGAGAAGTGGGTAAGAAAGAAATTCAAGATTGTCCCATCTTGATTTTCTAGGGTACAGGGAGGCAGGGAGAGAGAACTCTGTTAGATGTTCAAAATTGGCTTTCAGGTAAGCCATGTCAAAATTGGCTCCATAAAAGACTAATGGAACTCTCCTTCATTGTTGCAGAAGATAGAAGACCTTTAGTCAATTGATCGAAGCAGGGAGATTTTAGTCAAAACTCTGACAAAACAACCCCTTCCCCCTTTTGAAGCTCTGCACAGAAAAACTTGGTTTGCATTGATAAGTAAAGCTCACCCATTTGAGCCCTTCTCAAAATTACATAGACTGTTCAGGTAGTCCTCTACTTACAACCATTCCAAGTTACAACAGCATTGAAAACAAGTGACCAGTCCTCACATTTCAAACCACTGCAGCATCCCCACAGTCCCATGATCAGAAGTGAGTGCTTGGCAACTGTGTTTACAATAGTTGCAGCATCCCTGGGTTACGTGATCACTATTTGGCTTCCAACAAGCAAAGTCAATGGGTAAAGCCAGATTTGCTTAACAACTGCACTGGTTCACTTAACAACTGTGCCAAAAAGGTAATAAAATCAGGTGCAGCTCACTTAATAATATCCTTGCTTGGCCACAGAAATTCTGGTCCCAATTGTGGTCGTAAGTTGCATTTTGCTTTTATGTGTTTATAAGAGAAGAATATTGGTGTGACCATCTGCCTAAATAAAAGAGAAGGTAGAACAGTTGCCTTGATGGTTTTGATTCAATTTGTTATTTTTTCTCTCAGGCCTTGTATTTGATAGCTACCAATGGGACACCAGAACTCCAGAATCCCGAAAGACTTTCTGTGGTTTTCCGGGACTTTTTGAACCACTGCCTTGAGATGGATGTTGACAGGCGAGGGTCTGCAAAAGAACTCTTGCAGGTAAAGGAAGGAAAACCTTAATCTTTTGATGAAGCATAGCGCTTATGGAGATCCTCTCTGACAGTGCAGCCTGACAGTGCAAGCTATGCCTACATTTTGCCCCTTTGTATGGTTACTCATATTTGATACATCAGCACAACGGGGCTCATGGAGAAAGGGGGAAATATTACAAGGTGCATGTTTGCAACGGCTCTCCTGATTTTTTTTTCATGCCCTTGCATCCTTGGTTTTATGTGGGGACCCGGACAGAGGAAGTCAATTGCCCTGAGTTTGGAAAACTATAGGACGGATGGATGAGGCTGTCAAGAGGAGCTAAGTCATGTTTGCATTCCAGCTTGATTTGTTTTTAATTTGCAAACTGATCTCCTGGTGAAAGGGTCACATCAATTTGATTTGTGCTTTTGTCAAAAGATACCTGTTACAGTTTGATATCTCCACTCAATTCATGATCTCCTTGAAGAGCTGATTTGATCACCTTTGAATCTAATTCAACTGTGGCCCAGCCCTAAGTCATACATGTCTCTGGATGAGATTTGCTTCCTGCACCACAGCATCAGATAAACAGTTTCTTCCAAAATTCCTCTTGCATGCTAGGGAGAAAAAGCATAAAACTGAATGCGTCTAGGTCCATTTTTCTTGGTTGGTGTCCCAACTGTTAGCAATACCAGTAGTCCTTAGACTTATATACCACTTCATAGTGAGAAAGAGTCTTTGTTTCTGATGCAATGCTAGCTCACTCTCCTGGGGTGCACCTTGGAAGTGCACTTGCATGTACAAAAACATACCTAGTAAACCAGCAGCCAAACTACTACAGGTAGTCCTCGACTTGCAACAGTTTAGTGACCATTCAAAGTTACAACGGCACTCAAAAATGTGACTTATGATAGCTTTTCAAAGTTACGACTTTGCAGCATCCCCATGGTCATGGGATCAAAATTCAGATGCTTGGCAACTGTTCATATTTACAACCGTTGCTCTATCCCAAGGTCATGTAATCCACTTTTGCGACCTCCTGACAAGCACAGTCAATGGGGAAGCCAGATTCATTTAACAATCAGATTACTAATTTATCACTGTGGCAAGAAAGGACAAAACTCAAGTTAACAACTATCTCACTTAAGAACAGAAATTTTGGGCTCGGTTGTGGTCGTAAGTTGAGAACTACCTGTATTCTGCATTAGCATTGTAGTTTCTTGGCTAATGTAACAATGCCATATACTACATAAATAATTTTCCTACCTGTCTCACTGTCACGGTTCCTAAGTGGATAAACTGTTTTCTTTTTCCTTCCAGCACCCATTTTTAAAACTGGCCAAGCCGCTGTCCAGCCTGACCCCCTTGATTATTGCTGCGAAAGAGGCTATAAAGAACAGTAGCCGCTAGTCTCTCGAATAGCACAGGCCTGTTCTTTTTCTGGCAGGACTGAACACCAGACCAACAAACTCTGTCACATCTTGGACTCTCCTGTGGCTGGATGGGCAGGTGATGAGCGACACTGTCACTGTCAATGGGGGAAAGGAAGCAGGAATGACCTGTCCCCTGCCCTGGAGGAGACACCACTGACCACATCTTTCCACTCTGAGAATCCCTTAATTTATTTCTGAGGTGAATGGAAGCTTTTGGAGCAGAAGCTAGATTGGAAGTTTCTTTTGCTCTGTGCCGTGTTTTCAGAGGACCACAGCACTGCATGACTCAACTCACTGGGACATGAGTGGTGACCCCCCCAAAACAGCTCTCCTTTCTTTTTTGTTTGGCTTTCCAAAAGAGGAGAACAATCTTCTTTCTGCTTCACCTTACCAGGAAGAATCCAAACTGTTCACTAGCTCCTGGTTAGCTGGCTTTGGTTCTAAGAAGAGGAGGATCACAAACGAAGGCTTGCTTCATTTACCCCCCTCCCCACAAAAAAGGAAAAGAAAATCATGATAACAGTGATGATGACGATGACAATAAACCCAGAAGTTGATCAACCACAGCATCTTCTTGCGGGGGTACATCCTTTGGAGTAGATAAGACAGAGAGCATTGCAGTCCTGAGACCCTAAAGGAGAACAATGCCATTATGTTGATGATGTCACCTTGACATCATAGTGATGATGTCATGATGCATATTGGTGCTTTTTTGTCGATGAGTTTTTCCCCTCCCCCAAATTAAAAAGAGAATATGTTGAAGTAGAGAAAGGAACCACATGAGTTGACTTGGATGGAATGGCAGAACTGCTTTCATAGCTGGCAATAGGATTGGTCCTGCAAAGGTGCCTAATACCTTCTCCAGAATCCTGAGCCCTTCTTCTCCAGAGCAGCTCCTGAGGCTCATTTCTCCAGGGCTGCTCCATTCCACATTGGCCAGACCCACTACCTATTTATTGTCTTACCCCCTGCTTAAATTCCATTCCACTGGAAGAAATTTCCTTTCAAATTGGAGAACTTTTTAATATGAACTAATCAGTCATCCCACCCACCCACAATGAGCCTATCTTGCAGGAAAGAACATCTCCTAGGGCATCAGCCTCAGTTCAGGTGAAAGCTAACTTCAAACTGCACTTATTTTGACATGTGGATTGAATTTCTCTTTTTTTCCCTCTATCACAATATACAGTTGTGAATCTAAATTTTCCACTAAAACAGGATTTGGGAAAGGGATACATGCTGAGGCATCTGCCCAATTTTTGAGAACTGATGTGAGATGTGACTTTCTGAGCCATCTGCCCATGCTGGAAGAGCTCAGAAGGAGAAAGGTTTGAAGAGGAGCATTGCCAGAGAAATGTTTCAGCCACAGAGAGCATGAATAATGCAGCAATACATAATCTGATGGGGTTATTTTACTTCCCCCAAGCCTGTTTGAACTGTGACCTAACCTGCAAAGCATTGAATCTGGAATTTCTAAACTCCCTGTATTGCTGAAATCTAGCAATTACTGTGAATATCTGTTGATGAAGCAAATAGCTTTGATTAAACAAATTTGTGTTGATGTTTCTTCCAATCTGAGTAGGACGTATCTGATTCTTTTTTTTTTCTTCCCTAAACATGAGCAATTAAAAAATAAGTTGATGTTGGTTTACCAGCTATTTTAACTACCCTGTGCTTCTCTCCAAAGCATTGTAAGCATTTCTTGATGGCTTCTACACATCATTCTGGTCTCAAGTAATAGAATAGGCCAGGTTACCTTTTTCTTGGTCAGTTGGCCATCCTAGTCCTGTCCTTTAATTTGAGATGAAAATGTTGGATGGTGTATATCTCAGATATTAGCAATGTTGAATTTGACATGAAGATTATGGGGTGAGGGGCAGATCTCCCTAAAAAAATATGAGTATCAAAGGAAGGTTGTGAGAAGGACATAGATTTTCAAAATGAGAGAGCAGTGGAAGAGGATCCATGATCTCCTCTTGAAGTTCATTACACACTAAATGTTGTACCCATTTGGGGGGAACTGTATCACTCTGATTTAATGCAGTATAGCTGTCTGTCAGTTATTTTGAACATTGTCCTAGTTGGTGGCAGGTCATCCTGTCTTGGTTTCCCAAAGGCTTTCATGTGCCTGATGTTAGCATTTTTTTCTTTTTTGAGGATGTTATAGATAATAAGAAAAAAGCATGGAGGTTTTGTTTCTGTTTGAAAAAATTTGGTGGGGATATCTAAATGGGTTTTTATTTGATTCAGCTACCATAAAATCCAAGGCAATTTAGAGTCAAGATTCCCTCAAGCCTACCTGAACTTCAGATGACTGCATCTCTGCAATTTCTCAGCAATCTTATGAATCTGCTGTCCCATGGTCTTCTTCTGTTTTTATGACTTTCAGTTTGGTCCAGGGTTTCCCAACCTTAGCAAACTTAAGCTGTGTGGACTTTAACTCCCAGAATTCCTCAGCCAGCATGCTGTTTGTTGAATTCAGGGACTTGAAGTCCACCCAACTTAAAATTGCCATGGTTGAGAAGTACTGGTCTAGCTTATAGCCAATCCAATTGGGAGATTGTCAGTGTTCTCCCTTAATATCAATTTGCAAATTGTAAAACTGTAAGTATGTTTTATTAGCTGGTTATAACTGAGGTCTGAAACTCACATCAAACTCAAATTGTTAATAGGCTCCAGATGAAATCTTATTTGCCTCCACCTACTTTTTTAGACAATTCCTTGACTTCTAGCTCCATCTTAATATTCATTAACAATCTAATTCAGCTACGACTGGTGTCCCTGATCTGATGAGAGGGAAGATAATTAATAAGACCACACCTGGAATACTGCCTCCAGTTTTGTACACTACATGTTGAGACTTGGAAAAGAATGCAGAAAAGAGCAACAAAGATTAGGGGCCTGGAGACTAAAACATGAAGAAAAGTTGCAGGATTTGGATATATCTAGTCTAGTGAAGAGAAGGACTAAGGGTGATATGATAGCAGTGATCCAAAATTTGAGGAGCTGCCACAGAAGAGGGGGTCAACCCATTCTCCAAAGCACCAGAAGGCAAGACCAGAAGCAATGGATGGAAAATAATCAAGGAGAGAACCAACCTAGAACTAAGGAGAAATTTCCTAACAGAACAGTGGAGTAACTTGCCTCTAGAAGTTGTGGATACTCCATCACTGGAGGTTTTTAAGAAGAGACAGAACAACCATTTGTCTGAAATGGTGTAAGATCTCCTACTTGAGCAGAGGGTTGGACTAGAAGATCTCCCAAGTCCCTTCTAACTCTGTTATTTTATTATTTCATGCTTCCTACCTCCAACAGACCGTTAGTTAGTCTCCCATTTGACTTGATACTGCTAAATTGATTGATATTCTCTTTTATGTATGTCTGTGCTTAGTAATGTGGCAGTTAATATGCAATAACTTAAACATCTGGAGGATTACAATCCCCTCATGTAGCATTACTCTCTGATCTTTTTAACCACAGAGACTCATCTATCACACATATTGCACACATTTGCTTTATTTCATTTCACTTTATCTCGTGTTTTGCTGTTCTTTCCTTTTTTGTGTATTTGAATAGTAACCATCATAGAGCCATGGAATCAACAGGTAGCCCAGCTGTGCTGAAAGTCCCACAGAACCCAGCCTTCAAATCTGCATAGACCCAAGCCTCGATTTTTAAGGAGAGCCCTTAATTGTTATTCCTCTTAGAGAAACAGCATTGAATGATGGCTTCATGCTTGAGGATATCTTTTAGATGTGACCAATCATGGTATAAGGAAGGCCTGCAACTCTAAAATATAGTAGGACTGCATTGCTTTGGATATAGTCTTTCCCAATTTTAGCTATTTTAAGATGTTTGGACTTCAACTCCCAGAACCATGGGCTTAATGATTGGCACACTTTCTGGCTGTAAATTCTAGTCATGAATAACACTGTAGAACTGGAAGATGCCTAATTGAGGAAGGTTGCCTTGCTTGCAAAAACTTGTGACAATTAGGTCAACCTAGCACATGAGCATCTGTAAACATTATTCCATCTATATCTTAGTTCTGCCAGACTTGGTCTGCAAAAAATATGGATATAAAAAAATCTGGCAATAGGGAATTTGCTGATTTTCTTTGATTTTCTGCTATCTGAAATTTTGTTGTTCAGATCAGATGGCTGTGAAGCACTCTTGATCCATTTAGATAAGCCAATGCTGCACTGCATGATACCATTCTGACCTCAATGTGGCACGTGAGTCCCATTTAGGCATCTTAAAAGATCCAAGAACTGGCTCATAGAATTTGGAATGCAAACCATTAAGAAAACTTTGTGTTATTTTCCACCTTGGAAAAGAGGAGGAGGAGGAAAGAAGGGAGAAAGGGGAAGAAGGAAAAAGGAAGAGGAAGAAAAAAATAAAAAACATTGGTAACCTTTATCCTCAACACACTGTCCTTGTCCTCTTTGGTGAGAGGACCTTATGTGGATTCTGATTGCTTATTTGGATGTGAGTGACAGTATACATTATCTCTTCAATACTAATACCTGTTCTAACAATTGGTCAGGATTAGTCATTGGATGGCAGAGGACAAGCTGCTTACTAAAAAGAACAATGGTGTTAACTTGTCACATGTATCTTTGTCTTCACCCAGATTCCAAGCTGTGGTGTGAATTACTGATAAGGAAATAACCATACTCTCCCTTCTCCTGTCTAGTAGAGGTGGGGGGAGGGGGGGGAGATATTCATTTAAAGGGGAATGGGAAAAGGCAATCTTTGTAGTCAATAAGATCCTGAGAAGATTTCCTCCTGAATTTCAGTTTCAAAAGATTTGAAAATACTGGTCCCTTCATATTTGCTGGGGAAATTTAACTGGTTTGGGTCAATATAGAATGCTAAGAAAGGATGTTGTTGTTCAGTTGCTATGGTAAGTTGTGTCCAACTTTTTGTGACCCCATGGACCACAGCATGCCACTCTCCTGTCTTCCATTGTCTCCTGGTAAGAAAGGACAGCATTACCCTAAAATTGCAAAATGTTAAGGAAAAAACTTTTCAGTGGCTACTGCTGACATCATGGCTGAGCAGCAATTTGTCCTGGTAAGAAAGGACATTACCCAAAAATTGCAAAACGTTGAGGAAAAAACATTTTTCAGTGGCTACTGCACACATCATGGCTAAGCAGCAATTTGTCCTTCATATATGCTGGGGCATGAACAAAATATCTCTCTTGCAACTTCTTAAACCAATCACACTTTTCCCAAGGAACACTGCAGCTTGGTTTAAGGTAGCTTCCAATGCTGTTTCCGATGGTAGAGAAACTGACTTTGTAGAAAGTATGGATCACCTGAAGTATTGGACAATCTGATATTGAATGTCTGTGATTTCACTTGTCCAATCTTCTCCAGAGAGAACCCTTCATATGTGGTCAAGAATATTGCCATCACTAACACATTTGAAACATATCAGATTGGAGAAAGCTGTTATAAAAATGGGGAGGTCTGCCCTGCAAAATAGTATCAATGCTGCAAAGCTGGATGCACAGAAGAAGCTTTCTGGTCATATGACTCATCCAAAACCTACCTAATCATAGATACCTGAAAATATTAAACCCTGTCACAAACTCAGATCAATGTCTATGATCAGCAGAACACAACTCTATGCTGTTAAATAGAAATTAATGGTTGTATAATAAAAATGGATCTCCCCTGCTCTTCTTATGGCTAAGAGATGAGACCTTCAACACCGGGAAGATAAATTTATGGCCCCAATTACTCAGTGAACCTGCTGTTACATAACATTTATGAGCAACATGATGTAGATTTATGAATGGATTATTACAATGAAATCCTTTGCTGAAACCGTTGCAAAAAATCTATATTCTCATCTGTCTGCTTGTCTCCCCCCCCATGGACGACAAGCAGGTTAAAACCTGCCTGTTTATTACTTAACCAAAACCACCACAAACAAGCAAGGCTTTAATGTTGGGTTGGGAAGCTGAAAAACCATTTCATAAAAAGACAGAGATAAACCACATTGCTACTAAAACTATGGATCAGTCCATGATGTAATGTTAAGTAATGAAAGATGATCTAAGAGTATCTTTCTCTAAGTTGCCATCTGTTTGGCAATTTGAATTTCATCAACCTTATCTGGCAGTTCAGTCTAGAAAGCCAATTAAACCAGATCAATGTTCTGAACCTAATCAATAATTGAAATCAGATTAGGGCTGATTGGTATATTGTTAAGGATTAGCCTTCATTCTATTCAAGTGTTTTGCTGATCTTTAGTTTGGAGAAACATTTTGAAAAAAAGAAGGTTTTCAGTTGGGTCAAAAGACTGTCAAGATTTCAGGCTCTGCTTAGAGGCTTCTCAGGTCTAAGTATCCTGACCTGGGTACCACCATAATCAGCTCAAACATAAATCATACAGTTCCTTTCTTATTTGCAGGGATTTTATCCTTCTGTGCTGAGCTGATGTCTGCAGTGTAACATATATTTCAGGAAAAAAGCAGGGGCTCTTTGCCAACTCTGATACTAACAATCAAAGCATCAAAGATGATTTGACATTCAGGGTATTGTGCATTCTCTGTCACTCTAGTGCTTAAAGACAAAGGAATTAATATGGAAATAGGACAACAAGTAGTTCATTACATAGAATCTTCTCCTCTTAGGACTTTTTCAGCTTCTCAGGAAAGTAACAGAGTGTGGGTTTCATTTTGGGGATCTCTGGCATTTACTCTTCAATAGCCAAGGGTGACCTTCACTTATAACAAGGAAACACATCTCCGTCTATAGATGTGAATGTCATTTTACTCTATAATTCACATGGCAGTTACAATTTTGGAAAGAGACTTAAAGCTTAAGTCCATACTTGGAATACTGCATCCGGTTTTGGTCACCCCCATATAAAAAGATATTGAGATTCTTGAAAAAGTACAAAGAAAACCAATAAAGATGATTAGAGGACTGGAGGACTGGAGGATGAATGGTTGTAGGAATTGGGTATGTCTAATGTAATGAAGAGGACTAGGGATGACATGATAGCACTTCCAATATTTGAGGGGCTGCCACAAAGAATTATCTGAAACAGCAGAAGGCAAAACAAGAAACAATGGATGGAAACTAATCAAGGAGAGATCCAACCTAGAAATATGGAGAAATTTCTTGACAGTGAGAACAATTAACCAGTGGAACTTCTTGCATTCAGCAGTTCTGGATGCTCCTTCACTGGAGGCTTTTAAGAAGAGATTAGACAGCTATTTGTCCAGAATGGTATAGGGTTTCTTGTTTGAGCAGAAAGTTGGGCTAGACGACCTCCAAGCTCCTTTCCAACTCTGTTATGTTATGGTTTCTTAAAGATGCTGGTATGATGTTGATCTATATATAACAAAGGACTTACTGAGCTTGAGTATAGCAAAAAGGATAAATTTGCATGGTAGGAAGAAAACAGCCATCCCAGGAGGTGTGGCAAGTGAGAAAGAAGATAGAAAGCTCAGATAAAAATAATGGAAAATCACCTCCTCCTGCATTACAGATTCTGTTATGCAAAAGGACTTGAAAACATTCTGTCTTTGAAGACGAGTAAAAACAGGATACTTGAAATACACAGAGCATCCTTTGTTAAAAGGGGAATTGGGAGCAGCTAGTCCGCTGATTAAAATCATATGATTTGATAAACATGTATTAAGTCTTGCATGTATTTTTGCCAGGTTCTGTTACTTCCGCTGTTGGGGATAAAAATGGCTTTAGGAACTGGGGAGATGAGAAATTGTAGCAGAGTAAGGCTGCCCCTGTGTGGCCAAATATCCCAAGGTGCTTTTTCAAGAGGTAACTGGACTTTCTTTGTTTGAAGATGTTTTGCTTCTCACCCAAGAAGACCTGAAGAAGCTTCTCGGATGAGAAGCAATACATCTTCAAGGAAAAACCAAGGAAGTCCAGTTGCCTCTTGAAAAAGCACTTTTGGGACAACTATGACCTGGAAAACTGAGAATCTCCATAGACAAATATTTAGATTGGGATCATGGAAAAGGAAGTTCAGCATGCTGATTTAGTGGATTTGTTCTAAAATCCATTAAATTAGAGTATCGCAAAAAAAGGACCTCAAAATGTATATATATATTTGCTCTGGCAGAGAAACCATTAACACAGGTACAAAGAAGCAAGAATAACAGAATAACAGAGTTGGAAGGGACCTGAGAGGTCTTCTAGTCCTATACTATTTCAGACAAATGGCTGTCCACCCTCTTCTTAAAAGCCTCCAGTGATGGAGCACTCATAACTTGTGAAGGCAAATCTTTCCACCAGTTAATTGTATTTCTCACTGTCAGGAAATTTCTTCTTAATTCTAAGTTGGTTGATTACCCAATTCTTGCAGCCATTCTTCATATGTTTTAGCCTTCAGCCCCATAAGCATCCTTGTAGGTCTTCTTCGCACTCTTTCCAGAGTCTCAACATATTTTTTATAATATGACCAAAACTGGATGCAATATTCCAAGTGTGGTCTTACCAAGACCTTATAGAGCAGGGCTGTCAAACTCGATTTCATTGAGGGCTGCATAAGAGTTGTGTTTGACCTCAGGGATTGGGGTGGGTGTCACCAGGGTAAGCTTGATGTAACTCATTTGAGGGGCATCTGTGGTGGCCCAAGAGCTCTGCCAGCGAAAACGAGTCCAGAGCTCCATTTTCAGCTGCGATGGCCTCCTGCCACCCTTTGCCAGCAAAAATGCCCTCCCCCGAGCTCTGTTTTCACTGGCAGAGGGCGGCAGGAGGCCGTTGCAGCCAAAAACGCAACCTGGGAGGGCCGCAGATGGCCCTCCTGGGTTCTGTTTTCGCTGGCAGAGGCACTGTGGGACAGTCCTTTGCTGTTTCTAGGGTGGCCCCATGGGCCAGATCTAAGCACTCCGTGGGCCAGATCCAGCCCCTGGGCCTTGAGTTTGATATCCCTGTTATAGAGCAATACTAACGCTTCACGTGATCTTGATTCTATCCCTCTGCTAATACAGTCTAGGACTACATTGGCTTTTTGGCAACTGCAGAACACCATTGACTCATATTTAAGTGTTTGCTTACTAGGAGAATACAAGTCAGTTCAGATTAGCCCTTGCATCCAATCAGGAGAGAACTAAATCTGTCAGCTCTGAGCCCTGTAAATAAGATAAGAAGGGATTTGGTTTTTCATGCCCACCAATGAATGAGAAGCAAACGAATGCAAATATTTAAATGGGCACCCTGATTTTGTTGGTCTGATACTGATTCTGAAGTGACAGAAGAATCACCCACTCACAGAGATTAGCAGAGTCAATTGAAAATCTCCAAGAAAATTTGGTCCTAGGCCAAAGAAACAAAAATATTCTGGGAATGAGATATTCATAGTCAGCATGGTGAAAAGCCACCTTCAATCTTTGTTTAACTTTAGATATATAGTACTGTATCAGTGGAATGCAGAGCTGACACATCCACTAGATGAATGTGCTAGAATCAGAAATTCCATGCTATAGCACTTAGATAGGCAGGAAAACAAAGTAGCAAAAGTTGTTTAACAAAGATACCGCACAGATATTGTGAATATGATGCTACCTCCCTCTTAGGAAAAGATAAATTCCCAAAATTATTTGAGTAACAATGCAGGGGTGGGATTCTACCGGTT
This sequence comes from Notechis scutatus, assembly GCF_049901735.1. Classification (NCBI taxonomy): domain Eukaryota; kingdom Metazoa; phylum Chordata; class Lepidosauria; order Squamata; family Elapidae; genus Notechis; species Notechis scutatus. The sequence goes on from NC_142018.1 coordinate 661,562, forward strand.
CGGCCCGGTTCCTTTGAACCTGTAGCTCTGAAGACCACCTGGGAGCGAACCGGTTCACTGCAACGAACAGCAGCTGGGCTCATCCGCCTGGGCTCCATACTGACTTTTATTTCCTGCTCTTGACACTCAGCTGCATCACACGGCTCAGCAGATTGCCACGCATCAGCTATTGAAGAGACAGGGAGAGTGCAGGAGGTCAGTAGGAACCCCTCTGTGGGCATGCAAATCACGCCCACCAAGCCACACCCACCAAATCGGTGGTAAACCAAGTTGAATCCCATCCCTGCAACAATTGTTTTATAAATTAGGATATCAAGTGGTGTCAGTTTAGCTCAGATGTTCCTAAATATCTGTCAAACATTAACTATCAACAATTGAGGACGTAATAGGAAACTTCAAGCTACAGATATTTGATGTACAGATTCTTGCCACTTGGAACCTGGAAAGCAAATAGAAGCAGGCTAGATTTTAGGATTGCAATGCTTTGGATTATAGTTCCAAGAGTGCTTTGTAGTGTATGGACATGGAAAAATAAATCTGGTTGGCAGCTCATGAAAGCAGCTGAGTGATCAAAAGAGAAGATGTAGCTGCTTTAAAGAGATATGGACAGAAATTAATTTTGCACTTCCATACATTCTACAACACCTTTTTACAAATTATTTCCATGATAGCTCTGATGAGTCCCTTGTATGAATAGCGCAAGGTTTTGATATCATTTGCCTGCTTTAACCTGTAATAGACTTTTTGTAGGAGATGACCAGACTGAGCCCGAAGGGTCAAGCCAGTCTTGAGTCCCTTCGCACCCAGAAGAGACCATCTTGAATTCCATTGACTCTTATCTACCACCAATTTAATTTGGCCACTAGTATTTCAGATTCTTGTAGAGTGTTAGCTTATAATAAACTTTTATTCAGTTGAACCACCTGGGCTCCTGATTTCCTGCACTTGACACTTTTGTTTTAGTTAGAGAGACACTTTTTGCATCAGAAAATTAAAAATCATTTCTGTGTAACAAGACCCCAGGAGAATCAACTCAAGAGAAGTTTTACACTGTATTTCAAAACATTCCAAGTATGTTGACAGCTTAATCAAAACAAGACACATGCTGGGAGGAGTATTTAATACTCTTAAATACTCCCAGTGAAATCATGCAAGGGGAGCTCTGAAGGAGGCAAATACCAATAAAAATTGTAACAAAATTTGGAATCCTATCACAGCGTCCTTTGAACAGATGCCCTGCTAGTTAAAATCTAGGCCAAAATGCCCCCATCAAGAACATAAGAAGGGATGAGCACTGGATTGTTTCAAGATTTTACTATGCGTCTGTTTAAAAACAAACAGTACTTCCTTAGCAGGTAATCTCAGTTTTCCCTTTCTTCCATCTGCAGTACGGGCATAAATAATACAAAGATACATACATTTGTTATACAATCTACAAAAGGAATGCTTGAATAATATATGTGCTTTGTGCTTATAAAAAGTGCAACATAAATGCTGATTGTTATAATTCACCTAGAGGACGCTAATAGCAGAATATGTTACTCTAGATAGTTAATATGTTTGTTAAAATATACTATATGTGTTTAGATATATTGTATACATTCCATATAAAGACTTGCTCTGACAGGAGCGAAAAGTGCGAAGTACAGGTATTATTTTCTGTGCATTGGCTTGAATCCACCATAACGCTGTAGCAATAAGAGGACACCTTTCATTAAGTGCAGACTCTGAATGGAGCAGGGGAATTCTCCCCTTAGATATGCTTGGGTCCTATCAGCTGCCACTTTATACTTGCTTGTGCTTCATTGCTATGTGGTGACAGACTGCCATGAACTGTGGGGAGGGGGAATGAAGGGAGTGGAATGCTTGGGGAAATGAAAACAAGTGCTATATCTCCTTGAGAGACTGCCTCAAGGTCACCCAGCTGGAAGAAAGAGGGAACTGCATACTAAACGATGCTTCGATTGACTGTTATGAAAATACCTTACCTGAACCTGATTGGTTACATGGGGGTTGGCAGTGAGATACAGCTAAGGGAGGGAAAAGTTGAACTTAGGGATTTTGGTGAGTGATTCTCTCTGTTCTGGCTATGCATTCATTACTCCAATACATTTGACCACTAATAAACTATTCTTTTCTCAACAAATGGAGCCAAGGATAGTTTCTATTTAGAAGTTTAAATTGTGGCAGGTCTGACAGGCCCTTTCCCTCTTCCCACATCATTTTCTGGATCTCCCTGAAAATGTACCCCAGATGTTGAAGAATCTTCTGGATTGTGAGGAGACAAGGCTTCTTTGGGACCCCCCCCCCCCAAACAGCACTGATCTCTCTCTCTGCCTCTCGTCCCATCAGCAGGAATGTTTGGGGTGATTCTCTGCTTGAGGCTATTCCCACTGTCAGAACCTATGCCAGAGTAGGTCCAATGAACCAACGTACAAAGGTAGTCTTTGACTTATAATGATTTGTTTAACGGCATTCAAAGTTACAACAGTGCTGAAAAAAAGTGATTTAGGACCGGTCCTTGCATTTATGACCATCACAGTGCCCCCACAATCATGTGATTGTGATTTAGGCAACTTGGCAACTGTTGTGCACTTTAGGATGGCTGTAGCATCCATGTGGGGGTCACATGATCACCATTTGCAACCTTCCCAGCTGGCTTCTAACAAGCAAAGTCAATGAGGAAGTTAGCAGGGAAGGTTGCAAATTGTAATCATGCAATGTTTTGCTTTGCAACTGTGGCAAAAATATCACGAGACTGGGTGTGGTCCTTCACTTAATGAGGGCACCATTTGACAATGAATGTGTTGCTCCGAACTACTGTTGTAAGTTGAGGACTCCCCTTTCATCAAAAAGAAAAAAAGGGCAACTGTTGGAGAACAGTTTTCCGTTTATGTACTACTACTACTGTTGTTATTGTTATTGTTATTATTGTTATTATTATTATTATTATTATTGTTATTATTGTTGTTATTATTGTTGTTATTGTTGTTGTTATTATTATTATTATTATTTGGCTCAAGCATAAGATAGAGCTGTGTGAAGACGAAGTACTCAAAGCACCTATTTGGCCATTCTGCAACATTAAGCCTCCCATCATGGGATGTGTCATCCCACACGTCAAATAAAGCATCTCTTATTCAGTGGCTGCATTGATTCTGAAGAAAAAAGAATGGATTCTTCCTAGCAGTTCTAGCAGGATTTGGGACAAAGTTGATATTTCACCCCAAAAGTAACTCAGCTGACCCAAACAATGATCCACTTCCACTGAGAAAACTGGTATGAAGCTATTCAGCAGTTAAGTTTGGAACTTAACCTGGTTAGCTCTGTGACATGATCCTATTTTTTAACTAAAAGCCTGAAAAGTTATAGCAATGGTCCACCCAATGGTTATGAGTGAACCATTGTTCAGCATTGATTACAATTTGGAAAATAAATGGCATCTGAAGAGAGGGAAGAAAGAGGAGGTCATCCCATTGGTAACAATCCAGTCCCACCTGTGTCTCTTTATAAATTTTTGTACTGTCCATTTGCAACCCAGAGATTACAGACCAAAGAATTCCCTCTTGGGGCCTATCAGACTCCGCAACTCATAGCTCCATCAGGTCATCGCTGGAAAGTGTCTTGATAGTGATTTGACCTGGTACTTCTTCTGCTTCTTGCTGGCCTCTGCCATGGAGTTGGTACTTCTGAAGATCCTGAGGGTCACTGGGTGACCCAGACAGTCGGACCTCTCCCAGGAATCGGTCAATGAAAGCATTGTGCCAGACCTAAAGTGAAGAGAAGGCAAAGAAAAATCTACCATTGCCTTTACACATGGTCTTTCCAATGCAAAAGTCCTCATCCAGATGAGATCAGAACTTCAAACTTTGCTCAGAGCTTACTCTCCGTTGCACATCCTTTTGGCCAAATTCCCTGGGGGAAAAACTGTTTTCTTAACAGTGTAATTGGTTTTATTTAGCTGTAATGTAATCATGATAATCATTTGCATCTTGTAGATGAGATTGGTGTAGGGATGGGAGATAAGATCTGAAAGCCAGAACAAGACCCTGCAAGAAAGTTCTGGATCATACCAACACAATTGCATGGATATGTCCAGGAACTTACTAGGGGCTGAGACTGAGTTTGTGGAGTCTTGCTGACCACTGCTCTACTTTTTAATAATCATCTTGTAATCATCTTAAGGCAGTCCTTGATTTACAACCATTCACTCAGTGACCATTCAAAATTACAACAGCACTGAAAAAAGTGACATGACTGTTTCTCAGACTATGACTGCTGCAGCATCGCCATAATTGCAAGATCAAAATTTGGGTGCTTGGCAACAGGTATGTATTTAGGACAGTTGCACTGTCCCAGATGAGATCATCATTTGTAATCTTCCCAGCTAGCTTTGGACAAACAAGGTTGCTTAATGACTGCACAATTCACTTAACAGCTGCAGTGATTGGCCTAACAACTGTGGCAAAAAAGGTCACAAAATGACGCATAATTCACTTAACAACTGCCTTGCTTAGCAACCAAAAGGTTGGGCTCAATTGTGGTTGTAAATCGAGGACTACCTGCATTATCCTAAGGAAAAGCTTTAGGGTTTCTGTATAGGTAGTCCTCAATTTACGACTATGATTGAGCCCAAAATTTCTGTTGCTAAGTGAAACTTACATTATTAATTAGGTATCATGGTTCTTTAGTGAATCTGATTTCCCCCTTGACTTTGTTTGTCAGAAGATCACAAAAGAAGACCAATGAACCCGGGACACTGCGACTGTCATAAATATGAGTCAGTTGCCAAGCATTGGAATTTTGATCATGTGATCGTGGGGATGCTACAATCGGTCATAAGTGTGAATAACAGCCCAAAGTCACTTTTTCCAGCGTTGTTGTAACTTTGCATGGTTACTAAAAGAACTATTCTAAGTGCTCTTTCTGGGTGTCAGCAGTTTGGAGAGATTTTCTGGTGAGAATGCAACATATAGGCCAGTGATGGCTAACCTTTTCCACGTTGCGTGCCAAAAGTGCACGTGTGTGCACACATGTGCACGTTTGATACAATGCGTGCGCAACTCCCTGTGCCCCTGCGCATGTGCGCATGACCCCCTGCATGCACACCATGCAACTCTGTGCATGCATGCACGCCCCTTCGCACCACACGCCCCTGCGCATGTGCATGCAACCCCCGCATGCCCATGCCTCTGCGCATGCGCACCTGTCTCCCACGCACACATCTCTCCCCGTGCATGCATGGCAGATACCTGACAATCAATTGGCTGGCGGGGGGCGCGTGCGCATGCGCAATGAGGCTCTTCCAGGCGACCTCTTACATGCCACGTCCGGCACGCATGTCATAGGTTCGCCATCACAAATGGGTGTGTGCAAAGGATTTAGAAGCCTTCTGCTGAATTTTTCAGGATTAAAAAGTAAAACCTGTGGTCTGAAAGACCATCTCGCAACTGCATGCAGTGACTATTCCAACTCAAAGGGCATCCAGGGTGTCAGTACTAATAGGAAAAAAAAAAACATTTCTCTGGAGAAACGTGGAGCATTCCACTCTCTCTTCCTCTTGTCAGCACTGAGGTTGCTGCCAGATGGCTCCTGGCAGATTTCCCTGTATAAAAATACAACTGCAGTTGCCTTTCACTTTGTAAAAATTCAGCTGCGTTTAAAATTTAAATACTGGTGGGTGATTCTAGGAAGCTTAACAGAATAAGAGAGTTGGAAAGGGACCTTGGAGATCCTCTAGTCCAACCTCCTGCTCAAGCAGGAGACCCTATACCATTTCAAACAAACGATTGTCCAATTTCTAGTATTGGAGCACCCACTACCTCTGAAGTTGTTCTGCTGGTTAATTGTCTGACTATCTGGAAATTTCTCCTTAGTTCTAGTTTGCTTTTCTCTTTGTCCCATTTCCATATATTTCTTTTTGTCCTGCCTTCAGGTGTTTTGGAGAAAAATTGACCCCCTCTTCTTTTGTGGCAGCCCCTCAAATATTGGAACATTGCCATCATGTCACCCCTAGACCTTCTTTCATTAAACTAGACATACCCAATTCCTGCAATTTGGCTCGTTGGACAGATTGGGTTTGAGAAAAACTGACTGATCCTAAACCACCTGTTTCCAGGACAAGGGTTGGATTTAAATCTGGGTTCTTCGCTATATACCCTCTTCTTGCCCAATCCTGATCCAGGTTCTTGTCCACACCACCATATTGGTGTAAAATGATTATTAATGTCATGGTAAGGTAGATGGCAAATAAATGTAACAAACAAAAGAAATAAACATATAAATAAACAATATTCATTTAAACACAAAAGTGGCGCAAATACAGATCACACGGATTCTCTTACCTGGACAATAATGGGGCTGTCAACCTTCCTTTTGTAGAAAACAGCCTGGGTGTTGAAAACAGCAGCCCCCCTGTCTTCCTGAGAGGGAGACCGGACCTTACTGTTCTCACACTTAATAATGATATAGGGGCTGGTTTCTGAAAAAGTACATTATCGATTAGCATTTTTGGAGAAGCCAAGTATTTATAAAACCATTGCAGGTAGTCCTCAACCTATGACCACAATTGAGCCCAAAATTTATATTGCTGAGTAAAACATTTGTTAAATGAGTTTTGCCCCATTTTATGACTTTTCTCATCATGTTTGTTAAATGCATCACGGCTGTTGTTAAATTAGTAATACAGTTGTTAAGTGAAATTGGTTTCCTCATTGACTTGGCTTGTCAGAAGGTTGCCAAAGGGGATCACATCACCCTGGGAGAGTGCAATCCTAAATGTGAGTCAGTTGTCAAGCATTTGAATGTAAACCAGGTGGCCCTGGGGAAGATGCTGCAATAGTCACAATTATGAAAAATGGTCATGTAATTCTGTAACCTTGAACAGGCATTAAACGAACTGTTGTAAGTTGAGGATGGATTACCTGTATTCTACTTTCCATCTTCCTACTTTTTTTTCTGGACAAAAGATTTGCCTGCAACTAACCTCTCCCTCACTCTACACATGGAAGAGGCAATGCTGCAAGGACTTGCTTTCACACCAAAAGCACATTATTTTCACAATCAGATCATAGGAGACTCTTCAGTTGATTTCCTGAGCACATTAACTGATCCATCATCATTAGTTCACACCAGCAGATTAATATGAGATGGGCTGGATTTGTTTCCTGGTGAAATGGTTAGACAAACGGAGATTCTTGGCACATTAAACATGTGGAGTGTGTGTGGTGAGGATTTGCACAAAATGGTTGCCAGATTTAGCACAGCCATTAACACAATTGAGCCGGTTCAGAGGTATTTCTCAAGAAAAGTTCTCCACTCCTCCACTCACAATAAAATTCACTACGTCTCCAGGCTCGAAATTTTGGGCCTGGAAAATCTAGAACTGCGCCAACTGTGGTCCAATCTAAGCATAGTTCACAAAATTGTTTTTTACAACATCTTACCTGTCAACAACTTCTTCAGCTTCAATCACAAAAATACACAGGAAAACAACCGATACAAACTCAAGGTAAACCGCTCCAAACTCAATTGCAGAAAATACAACTTCAGCAGCAGAGTGGTCAACGCCTGGAATGCCTTACCCGACTCTGTTGTTCCAGCCTCAACCCCTCACAGCTTCAACCTCAAATGGTCCACCGTGGACCTCACCCCATTCCTAAGAGGTCCTTAAAGGGAACGTGCATAAGTCCACCAGCGTGCCTACTGTCCCTGTCTTAAGTGATTCACTTAAGAACTGTGACAAGGCCATAAAATGGAGCAAAACTCAGAATTGTCTCAGCAATGGAAATTTGGGGTTCAACTGTGATCGTAAATCGAGGACTACCTATACTTCTCATGTCTAGCTATTCCATTACTTCACAAAGATTTAATTGGAAATTAGCTTCTAATTAGAAGCACTGAAACAACCTTTGATACTGACATAGAATAATCTCCTCCTCCTCTCTCTTCTCCTCTTCCACCTCCTCTTTCTCTCCTCCCCCTCCTCTTCCTCCTCCTGCTCCTCTTCTTCCTTTCCTCCCCCTCCTCCTCTTTCTTCTCCTCCCGCTCCTCCTCCAGTGCCTCCTCCTCTTTCTCCTTTTCCAACTCCTCTCCTTTCTCCTCCCCTCCTCTTCCTCCTCCTCTACCAGCTCCACCTTCTCCTCCTCTTAAGCTCCTCCAAAATAAAGCACAGTGAAACCACACAGCTGGATCGCTTTGATTGAGTGTGCCCAGCTCAGCTACATATCTAATATTTTCTCCCTTCCATTGCATTAAAAAGGGCAATTTTATTATCAGAAGCTAAAGACATAGCACCTACAGTTAAATATACAAAAGTGATTCTTCAGCACATGAAGGGACTGCAAAACACATGGATTCAGTTGCAAGAAAAGGCTCCGCTGGGGCTTTTTCCAACAAAAAATAGACTTTGTGTATTATCAATGGCTCGCTAAGCCCTATTTATGATTACAACACTTTGATTAATCGTGTTGAGAGACTCAGCCCATGGTAATTGACTTACAGTGACTAATATATGGAGTGTTTCTGCCAACAATAACTAATTGCCTGCTTAAATAATAACAGGAACTTGTGTAAATCATGATCTGGAAGAGGATGCTGAAGAAATTATTATGAGAGCTGAAAAAAAAAAAAGCAGAATAATAGAATTTGAAGGGACTTTGTAGGTTTTCTAGTCCAATTCCCTGCTCAAGTAGGAGGCCCTATACTATTCTGGAGAAATGGCTCTCCAAAACCTCCAGTGATGGAGCCCCCACAACTTCTGGAGGTAAACCATTCCATGGATTAATTGTTGTCACTGACAGGAAATTTCATTTTACTTCTCGATTGGATCTCTCTTTAATGTTTCCATCCATTGCTTCTTTTTTAACTTTGCCTTTAGGCGCAAAATTAAAAGTTGTGCTTTTTATTATGGAGATGGGCGTGGTCCAAAAAAGGGGCTATTTTCACTCAATAAATTAGTTTTGTAAAGACAAGATTGCTGTGCTCCATAAATATTGAGATAAGCCTTAACGGATACAGCATAGAAGGACCATGGGGCTAACAGCAACTCTCCCCTTACCATGTCAAGCTATCATTGTCAGAGATTGGATATTATAAGAATTATAGTGCAATATCCCCATTTGGACTTTTGGTTCCTTTCATGAAAATCCTCATGAACCACTCTATGAAAGGGACCATTCATTGTAAGACTTACTTTTATTTATATATCAGCAACTTTTCCTATTTTTGTAATTGGTTTTATGAGTTTCCTACATAAATGTATCGTCTCAGAAAGACACAGATATGGACATATACTCAGAATGCCCATATTAATGCATGTCTATTTTTATATTGTCAATAAATGTGAATTCACCTCTTGACCTCAAGGAACAAACCGTGTAATGGATTTTGCAGCATGACATCTTGAAGTGAAAGGCTGAAATTACCAACAAAGTCCATCAGAACATTTTCCTTCATGGGCTTCTTCTGATACAACAATCTAGATTTATTCACCTAACTATACATTATGGGGATTTTCAGCCAGCTATTTCTAAGACAGTCTGTCAATCATTATAAATAACTGTTGTCTTGCAGCAACAGCAATAGCAGACTGCATTTAGCCATGCACTTAATATGACTCCTAGAAGCAAAAGGAGTATTTTTATATCCCAGCAAATGTTGGTTTAATCCAGGAAAATGGACCTGACAGATCCCTAAAAGTGATACTGCCATTCAATTGAGAGAAGGGGGGAAACCCCAAATGTGATTCAGGGTTGGGATTCTACCAGTTTGGACTGGTTGGAGTGAACCCCTTGTTCCGATGATCAGCTGAGTCTGAACCATTGTGCTGCGACAAGCATGTGGGCCCGCCTGCTCCTGCTCTTCCCTGCCCTTTATTTTTGTCTAGAGCACAGCTGATTTGCGTGGCAGAGCAGTTTGCTGTGCCTCAGCTGTTTTATTCACAGAGGCTGCAAAGCGCATGATCACCGAACCGGTTGTTATACCGGTGGAATCCCACCCCCTGATGTGATTCATTCTTATTGCCTTTGACAACGGCTATTTTATAACTTGTATCCTGGTGCCTGAGCGCCCTGAGATTTTCTTACCTTTTGGGGAATGTGTTAGGGGAGGGCCATGTGGGTTGTTTCACTCCAAAAGCCAGAGGAAGATGGCCATGGGAATGCCTGCTTATCTTGTTCTCAGGATGGCCGTTACAACAACATCTTCACACCTATGGATTGGCTGAATCCACATCTGACTTGAGGGAGGGAATTTTACTGTCTTAAGTTTAACTGTATTACCTGAGGGAATTCAGACTCTGTTTTGATTGTCCTGCTTGCACTTCTGCCCAATAAAAGGTTCCTTTGGAAATACTCAGTTTCAAGAATCTTCACTTTCTTGAGTTAGGAGGCAAGGCAGAGCCTTACAGGACCAGCAAACATAACCTTTCAATCAATCATAATAGATCTGGAAGGTCTATTGTGAGGTCTTCTGGAGGTCTTCTAGACTATTTCAGACAAGTGGCTGTCCAGTCTCTTCTTGAAGACCTCCAGGAATGGAGCACCCACAACTTCTGAAGGCAAGCCCTTCCATTCATTAATTGTTCTCATCATCAAGAAATTTCTCCCTAATCCTAGGTTGGTTCTCTCCTTGATTAGTTTCCATTCATTGTTTCTTGCCTTGCCTTTTGGTGCTTTGGAGAATAGGTTGACCCTCTCTTCCCTCAAATATTGGAAGACTGCTATCATGTCTCCCCTAGTCCTTCTTTTCTCTAGACTAGCCATACCCAATTCCTGCAACTGTTCTTCATATGTTTTAAGAATTGTTGCAGGAATTGGATACGGCTAGTCTAGAGAAAAGACTCATTTTGGGATCCAGAAAAAAACTGGTTTTCCTGGTGGGCTGGACTGGTAAAAAATGGGAGTATGTAAAGGAAAACATTTCTCAATATCAGAAATGTTGTCCCAGACAGGCTGTGAAAAGCACATATTTTTCAAGGACTAGGCAAGGAAATTGGCACACATTCTCATCTGTAATGAACATGATCCAATTTTCTTTATCTAACAGATTAGAATCAAGTTGAGTTTGGCAGGCTCTGTTTCCTCAACAGTGTGTCATGAAACAACATTGTTCCTTGGATATTTTGAGACAGAAATAATGTTAGGAATGTGCAGAGCAGAATGAAAGCAATTTGTTTTACTCTCTGTGCTGTTAGGCAAGTAGCTGAGTAGATGTCACCTGGAAAGACATTCTTCCCTTGGGATTTAATTGAAGTATAAGGAATTAGAGCCAAGGCAAACTGCTAAAGAAAAAAAATGGGGTATATATCTTGGATTCGATCCCAAGTTTTGTTGGACACTGAAAAAAATCCTTTGATATGGTTCAGATTGCATTTTTTTGTTGTTATGGATTTTCACCTAGGAAGGAAGAAATGGCAAATAACTTCTGAGAAATCTTGTCAAGAAAAAGCTAGGACATGTCCAAGCATCATCAGGAGTCAACTTCGATTTGAAGGCAGAAGACCAAAACAAAGTAATGCCATTGATTGCATTAAATACTTTCTGAAATATATCACAAATTGTTGAACTCAACATGTCTAAATGCATAGCTAGAATTTTAGTAGATATAACTCAATAGTTGAAATTTGTATTAAGTCTCTGGAGTAAAATGAACTTTATTATGATATTTAAATATAAATTAATAAGAACAATTTTATGGCTGGCTAAACTCTTGGCTGAACAGAGGTTACTTTATGGTGATGGCAACTTCAGCTTGACAGGTTTTCAATGATATCATTGAGGTTTTAGTCTTATATTTTGTGGAATCAGACCTTTTATTAATACTATCCTCTTTAGGGCTATTTGGAGAGTTAATGTGCAATATACACCTGAAATCTTTACTAGTTTTAGGGCCCTGGTATACTAAATAAGTTTAAAAGCTCCTAAATGTATTTGGTTATTAGAGGCAAGTGGCTATGTTTTGATCAATGTATAGAATGTGAAGGATGTGTGTTTGTGTTTATTTTCATAGTTATAAGTACACTGAAGATGGTATTTAATTTCATTGTACAAGGTGCAATGACAATAAAGTAAACTAAAGAGAAATTAACATGGAATAACTTCGATTTGAAAATAGAGGTGAAGATGTTTTATTGAAAGGAACCCATAGCATCAATTGTAGGAGAACAGCAAGCAGAACTGGGATGGGGTTGGACGGGCTTAAGTGTTTCATCAGCTTTGAGTCATTAGAGTGCCATAAATGGTCCAAGTCCAACCCTTCTTGAACTCCATTAACCCTTATTAATTGAGTACCAAACTTTAGTTGACAAGATACCAGCTAATTAATCAGTAATCAGCACCAGGCTGCTCTCCTACAATCATTGTTCAAGCCTATATGCAAGAATCTAGTCAACTAAAGTTCAATATTAAAATCACCCCAGATAATGGTCAGCAGAATTCAAGAGGGATTGGACTTAGACCATTTGTGGGAATGTAACGACTCTAGGCTAATGACTTGCTTAAGTCTGCCTTCCAGCTCTGCTTCCATTTCTTCTCCTACATCAATTCTTTGAATTGGTTGAATTTCCAATTGCTGTTTAAAAGAGATTGAGAGGTTGTGTTTTGCATATGAGTTATATTTGCATATGAGTTATTGGACATAACTCATGATTTTTAATGGGGGCAATTTGAAAATTAGCTATTAACTGAATTTTTGAAAGCCCACTAATTATATATTATATATTTATGATGAAACAGCTGTGTTTCATTTAGCTATTGTTGTCTTTGTTAAAGTGCATTTCCTAGGGCCTAGTCTGAAAAGGAATATTGGATATTGGAACAATCTCAAAGCTTTTTACACAGTTTGGTCTTGTCCAACTATGGTCTTGTTTTGGTTTCAAAATATTACATATAATATGACAATACAATTTGGAATAGAAACAGTTAAGAACATTAATGCAGTGCTGAATTATAGAGAGTTCCCCATCCTATGAAAAGCTCTGGATTTATTAGGCCTGGCAAGGAAGATAAATTGCATAACTGGAAATAAATTTGCTCTCTTGATTTTAAGGCATTGATCTAGGTTATGAATTTGTTATCTATTCTTGAAAAAGTCACTGAGTTCTAAAATGGAGAAAATGAAACGACCGGTTTCTAAATGGTCTAAAAATAAAATCTATCAAGGGAAAAAAAATATAAAGAACAGGTCTGTAAGAACAAGCTCAGAAGTGTTGATTCAAGAGCATTTATAACAAGCTATTTGATTATAAGATTCCCCCTTAATTCAGTAGTGATCCTGCATGAAGCTGTGTCTTAAACCAGCTAAGTTGCTTCTTTGAGATATCAACTGCCAGATCATAGATTGTCCAATTAGTTCCCAGCTTTAATTTAACAGGCTGCAAATTTGTTGAATACCATAGGACAGTAAAAATAAATCATCTTTCTTTTTTTTTAAAAAAAAAAAACAAGTTTTATTAAAAATTTCAACAACAAACAAATCATTACATATTTAAATCTTTTCCTGTCTTTCTACAAAAATTTCCCCAATATTCTCATAAAACACAAACAAACACAAACAAACATAAAAAAATCTTTTAGTAAAGTACCTTGGCCCCAGTTACCTCTCTTTGCATGGGCAGCGCATATCACTCTTCACAATTCTATCTTATTTAATCCATCTTAATTAAATCATTAGATTTATATCTTTTGCCCATTCATTATCCCTCTATCTCTTCTTATAATAAAAAGAATTTCTCCTGAAATCACTAATAAGAGTATGATGCCTTTCTATCCTCCCCCTAAGTTAGTAAAATTAACATTCAACATAACAAATACCCAATTCGGTTCTGCTTGGTACATTCTATCCACCAAAAATGTTTAAATACATTGTATCCTCCTTTCCTTCAATATTTTATTACATTTTAAAAATCAATCATTATTAAAAACTTCAACATTTTAATTTCTTATTAAATCTTAAACCATTCTAATTTACTATTTCAAATATAAATGTTACAATACCATCTTCTGTACCTAGCAGAATCTTTCTTACAGAAGTTTATATTTCATCCTTTGTCCCTAAAAAAAATTCCTCTTCTCCCATCCAATTTTAAAACTTTGAGGCTTTTCTCCGCCTTTCCCCTTTCTTTCTTCCCCCACCAAATCTTCCTACCCCCTTCTTCTTCTAACCTCTGCCTTGCTGGGATCCCTTCTCTGTTGTGTTCCCTTTTTCTCTTGTTTGCTATCATTATATTTACTTTGCATCATATTTTTCTCTTTCTCAAATGTTTTTTTTAGATCTTAAGTCCTTCATTTTCCTTGCTCTCTTCCTTCCTTCTTCCTTAGATAAGTTTTGGGATTCAATAAAGATGGCGTCTTCGTCTTTTCCTTGTTGTTGTTCTTCTGGAACAACTTCTGTTTCCATCTGTTCCATTGTCTGTTGGTAATTGACCAGCGCCATTTCTAGAAATAGAAAAGCTTTTTCCATACCATCTTTGCAGGCTGCTTTTGTTTGCTCATATTCATCCCTCAGGTCTTCAAAAGGGAAAGCCATTATAAATAAATCTTTTCTTTTCTTTATTCCTCTTTCTTCTTACACCAACCAAATATTCCGAGAGAAAGGTAAAACAATCCCAAAATCCACAATCCTCAATAAATCCAAGCAAGCCAAAATTCCCCCTTCCTCTTCCAGGGTGGTATCAAACAAATAAAAAAAAGTCCAAATCTATATTTTAAAGCCTTATTAAAATTATATTTCTGTCCTCAAATCTTCAAGGCATCTCCTCCAACAAGATCCAAATTTATATATTTTCTTTATCCTCTCCCTTCCGGCTTAATTCCGTCGGGAGGGAGAGTAAACTTTCCTTTCAGCACCTCAAAATAGCCGCTTTTTTTCTCTTGTGGAAAAAATCATCAAAAACCATCTTTTCCAGGAATTGAATTAGATAAATCTCAAAGCCCTGGGTCGACCAAGAAGAACTTTCACTTTCAATAACTTTCTTCTTCCTCCTGCGCATACTTGCCCGGCTGCCGACTTCTTTGTGGCGGCCATTACGGACCGCCGCTGCACCGTCCTGGTAAAAGGGGTTCTGCCGGCCAGGAGGGGTCTGCAACACCCCCAGACCCTTCCTCCGGATCCCCCTTACTTTCAGCTACCCCTGCAGGGCAGCCTTGCTCTGCACCCGTCCGGGTCGGAGCCCCAAAACGGCTAGCGCGGCAGGGATCGCGCAGCTTCGCGAATCCCTACCGCTCGCGAAGCCGACAAACCGGAAAAACCAATAAATCATCATCTTTCTGTTGTCAGGTGCCTAAATAACAAAATAAGCAAACGACAAAATGGTTTAGAAACTGAGCTGCTTTTCTGCTTAAACTGCTATTTTGAGAGGTTCTCTCCAGAATGCTTTTAGCATCTGACATTCCCTGAGGAAACTAGGAAAAGAAGTAAGATGCTTTCTCAGCATTTTAGGGCATCACCAACAGATCAATAAAACAAATGTTTGTGGCTGCCATATGCCGAGGGTGGACTGTGTTATTCTGAAGCTCTATGGAACATACTGATAACTTAAATATCTGTTATCTAGATTTGGAGCATCCATGGAGAAGGGGGGCCAAGAGTCAAGCTGTGAGTCATAATCGAGGTCCTGTCTCTTTTTTCTATAGTTTTTAAGTTCTGAGCAGTTGAGAAGAAGGCAACTTCACTAGCTTATCTTCTAAAAAGCACATTTTATGACTGTCATTGTTGTCAGCCATTCTGTCGTGTCCGACCTTTGGCCACTCCTGACCCTTAAATCAGCACCCTCCAGGCCCCTCTGCTTCACACTGCCTCCTTCAGATCTGCCATGGTCATTCCAGTGTCATCCTTTAAAGCAGGGGTTCCCAATTCCTGGGCCACGGACCAGCACTGGTCCTGGCATGCCAGAAACCAGGTCACGCAAATGAATGAAACCCATTTGCACACATGCGGGATGTAGGCAGCATATGTAACCATGCCTCTTCCAGTCTTCAGAAAAGCATTTCTCCACGGATCACAAGTGCCTAAAATGTTGGGGGAAACTGCTTTGTAGTGTCCAGCAGATGGATAGTAGGGCAGCCCCTTCTCTTTTTTCCATTGATCACTCCCAGTATGATTGACTTTTTGAATGAGTCAGTTTGCATGATATAACTAAAGGAGGACAGCCTCTGTTTGGTGATCTTGACTTCAAGTGATATTTTTGGTGAGGTTTGGTTTCTTTATTATTTTTGCAGTCCATGAGATGTGTAATAATTACCTTCAATCACTTTTGTGACTAGCCACACATTAATGCTGCAAATGGGAACCCCTTTTCCATGACATGCTGTCAATAATTTTTGAGTATGACAGTTAGATGTAGCCCTCAGGACTACTGAATTAGCATTCAGGAATTGCCGAATAAGGTCAAATAAGGGCCACGTGAATAACAGGCCCCATCTGAGATACTCAGACAACTGGTGCTGGGAAAAGTCCTATGAGTGTAACATAGAAGAGGGCTCAGTTCTTTCTGTTGTTTATAGAATTTACTAATTTAGGAGTAAAATAGCCCAGAGTCCCAAAGCTGCAACCAATTATTAGAAATCTTGACTGTGAGGTTCCCCAAGACTCTGCCAAATGCTCATTTTTAATGCAACAGATGGGGAAGATGGTTAAATATGTAAGGAGTTACTGTTAACTGTCTTCAATTGCTTTAGCTACAATTTAATTACATTTATATTTCAATGAAAGGACACCAGATTCCTTTAGCCCAGACAACTCCTTTGTCTTCATCTGTGATGGCCCTCCACCTGATTCAGGCACATGAAAGGTGCACAGTTCATAAGGCCTTTTTTTGTGGTGGAATATAGTTTGGATTCCGAGGAAGGAGGGTCTGCTTCTCAGAGGGCAAAGAGACAATGGAGCTTGGAATGTCTGGAAGGCAGGAAGAGGGCAAAGGCAGCCCCCTCCCAGCAGTTCACAGAATATATCTGTAGTTATGCAGATAGTTGCTTTAGTCTGGCAAAATTCTGTCTACAGGTAAACAACAATATAGAAACTACTCGAAACTAACTGTTATTCTTGGTTCTTGGAGCCTGACATTTTTCAATATCCCATACCTTTTGCCTTTTGTTATTACACTCTTGTACTCTTTCGGTTCCTTCCTTTTATCTTTCCTCTTAAGATCACTCAAACTCTAACAGTGCATTCAGGTACAGACAGAAAGCAAGAATCTCATTGCTCAACTCAACTCAAATAAAGGAGACCCCAGGAGAAGATCTAATCCCTTCAGAGACCATTAGGAGTAGCCTAAACTTGTGGGCTCCAACTCTGGTCTTGCTCTTGCCAAGGCCCCAAGGATTGGGGGCTTACAGTCATTATCCCCATATATAGAAAAGGAGAAAAGGATGATCCTGCCAACTATAGACCAATCAGCTTCCTCAACACAATCAGCAAACTCTGGGCAAAACACGTACAACAGAAACTTCAGTCTGGCTGAAACAAGAAGACATACTTGCAAAGAGAACAATCTGGTTTTAGGACAGGCTGGTCTTTAATCAATGCATTCAGATAGACCAGTCTTCACTTGGGTCCGGTTTTCTTTTTCTCCTTTTAAAAGGATCCAGAGGAAGATAATGGAGAAAATGTCACTGTAATCCATTTGCTAACCTAAAAACTAATTCTGGTTGAGAGGCAAACAATTTAATTTGATTTATGGGTTTTTGCTGCTGTTGTTAAGGAAAGAAGCAGAAAAGCATCTGAAAGCAGTATTTAGACAGCAGAGGGCACTGGTTGACTTTCAAGTAAATTGGCTTTTGCATTGCCCATGTGTTAGTAGGCTATACTGATTTGATTAAGCTGGAGGAAAGCAGAAATCAATTGCTGTTTTATCAGCAAAAACAGATATTTAGCAAAACCAGCAGTGGATGCTTGATATGTACAACAGCATCGACAAATGCTTAATAATCAAAAGGGATTTATATCAGTTTGGAATATTGCAACCCGTTCTGGCCATCACAATACAAAAAGATGTTGAGACTCTAGAAAGAGTGCAGAGAAGGCCAATCAAGATGATTAGGGGCCTGGAGACTAAACCATATGATGGAGGGAGGGAGGTATGTCTGGTCTAACAATGAGAAGGACTAAGGATGATATGATAGAAGTCTTCCAGTACTTGAATAGCAGTCACAGAGAAATGGGGGTTGACCTATTCTCCAAAGCACTTGAGGGCAAGACAAGAAGTAATGGTGGTGGAAGATGATTAAAGAGAGAGCCAACCTGGAACTAAGGCAGAATTTCCTGAGGAACAGGTTGCCTCCAGAAGTTACAGGTTTATGAAGTTTTCAAGAAGAGTCATTTGTCCAGAATGGCATAGGATTTCCTATTATAGGCAGGGGGGTTGGACTAGAAAAGCTACACGATCCCTTCCAATCATATTTTTCTATGTTCTATTTTGAACCAGTAAAATGGCCACATGCTTCTTCTGCATTACATCAAAAATCGTAAGTGTGACTCCAAGCATAGAGAATTCTAAATGAAAATTTTTGAAAATTTTGCACTGGGTGTAGCTAAGCAATAACTCTTTCAGTGAACCATGGATGGACAAAGGAATGCATTTTTCAATTTTGGCTTGACTCAACATTTCATTGCTTGGATAACATTTTGGCAGGACTTACCCCCATGACTCTGGAGTCCTTCTACCCTATAGACTTTAACAAGGGACATTCTCTTAGGGACACCCAGCAGGATATCCAGGTAAGACATTCTGGGTTTGTTCAATTTCAGCTCCCTGAAATATCAAAGTCAAATAGGTACGTAGGTTGGAGAGAAGGATTAATAGATATATACGCTCCATCAGAAATTTATAGCTTAGTTCATACAACATGTTCAAGCCAAGGATTATCCAGGATTCTTAATATAATTAATATACACTGGGCTAAAAATACATTTTACTAAATGATGCATAATAATGGTGGTTTTGTTTTAGTTCATTGTTTTGAGTCACTTCAGATATTAGGGATCTTTGGTGCTCACTGAACTTGCACTAGAACTGATGATATTACCTAGCTGGGTGATGAAACATATGCAAGAAAACAACCAAAGTCAGAGAGCACTTAAGGACCCCTCATTTTAGCCCTGAGCTATAAATATTTGCCTTTATCAGTCACTCCAGATATTGTCTGTAAGCCATTAGACAGCTACTTATGATGATAAAATTTAAAACCAAAATACTGTATGAAAGATTAATTTCAATGCATTTTGAACAATGGTCATCATTCCATAGTATCACCTAGCTGTATACCTAATTACCACTGATTAGTTTGCAATCTGGAGCAATGCTCTTATGTGAATCAAAACTGCAGGAACTCAATGAATATTGTTTTCATCACACAGACACAAAATGTAATCACCACCAAAGGGTCTGGAGTGTTCATCTTATTCACCCTAATTCCATGACTATATAGCTTCCTTCATGCATTGGGTCAGTCTTCCTTTATCAAATGTTTGGAAATTTCAGCAAAGGCTAGAAAAAGTGGGGAAGGGAAAACAAAAAGCTCTGTTGTCAGAAGCTGAAGTAGTACCTGAGTGCTGATGGAACATCTGTGAAGAGCCTCAGAATAAATTCCCCTTCAGTGTTTGGAGAAAATGTGGTTGGGATCAAAAGGTATCGGCCTTGCTTGAGAAACACTTTTAAATACACGGTGCGATTGTTCAGATAGGTGAAGTTAGTTATCCTCTCTTGTATTTTCAACTGGTGCAAGCGATATTCTCGGTTATCTTCCACCTAAGGTTGGAAAACCAATGTAGATATGACATGTTCTTACTCACAGAGGACTTGGCTTGTTAAAGGCTATTTTCATGTGCTGGGTTCCAACAGTTAAACTCAACTGCACTCAAGAACTGCTGTTCAAGAAATAACAGAAACATTATTTCAAGTTGGGAGGCACCTTAGATAACTCTTAGTCCAATCCCCTGCTCAAGCAGGAGACCACATACCATGTCAGACAAACAGCTTTTCATTCTCATACATACTGCTAAGAGAGTCCAGGAATGGGATATGACTCCTCCTCCTGACATCATAGAGCTGGATCTGCCACTATAAAAACCATCAGCCTTGGCTGCTCCCCATCTTTTTGACTCAGGTCATGACTTAGCTCTTTGTCTCTGGAAGGTTGTCTGAGTTTAAAATGAGTTTTAAAGAGTTTTAAAGAGTACTTGCAGAAGCGTTTCCTTTGCTTTTGTGGCTTGCTGCTGTTCCCGGGGATCCCTCCTCAGGGCACAAGCCTGATGACATCAGGGATATGGTGGCTGTTGCCCTCATAGCTGAGGGGTTTCATCAACTCCTGCAACCCCAAGGGGGGCAGTCCCTGCTTTCTTCCTTATCCCAGGGGGGCTCTTCGTCTTATAGAAGTCAGCGGCCAGCTTACTCAGATGGGGGGAGAGGAAGAAGATTATGCTAACCCTTCTGATCACAGCTGTTCCTCTCACTCTGAGGAGGAAGAGGGGGAAATAGTGGATCACAATATGTCTGAGGAGGAAGAGTTTAGAGCTGATCAACCTTCCTCTTCTCGGGTTTTCAAACCTTCCCTCTTCAAACCTCTCTTGCACAAAGCCTTGGTTATAGCACAACTGACGCCTGACGAAGTGGCCCCAGAATGCAGACGGCCCCTACAGTGATTCTCTGTTCACCAAACCAGTAGTTCATGCTGAAATTCTCCCTTCCCCCACTATATTCTTTGATTTAGTTAAGGAACAGGGAGCCTCCCCTGGGTCTGGCCCTCGGCCTTCTTTGCATGATAGGTGTTTTTACAATGTGGGCCCAGCCTTAGCCAATGCCCTGACTGCCCCTTCAGTAGATGCCCCAGTGGTTGCCTCCTTCTCCTCATCAGGCACGCCCACTGAACCTGAGGATGTGCTGAAGGCAGAAGATAGAAGGTCTGGCAAACTCTCAGGTGCACCCACCAGGCTGCGGCTTGGGCTATCGGGGCATCTACAGCAGCCTCATTTTTCACAAGATCCTCACTCCGCTGGCTCCAGCAACTACTAGAGAGGCTCCTGGCCACTGATTTCAGGGCACATCAGGATCTTAACAAGATAATTGCTGCTGCGGAATTTACAGCAGATGCGACCTTGAATTCTGCCAAATTTGCCTCCAGGGCCATGGCTTCCTCTGTAGTGGCCAGATGGCTCCTTTGGCTGTGGAATTGGCAGTCGGATGCGCGTCGTAAATGGAAGTTGGCGTCAACCCCTTGCTCTGGAGAAAAGCTGTTCGGAGACGCTCTGGAGCCTTACTTGGTCGAAACCAAGGACAAATGCAAGATTCTATCTACAGCAGGGAAGAGATCGGACTATCGTCCCAGTCCATACTACCAGTCCCCTTCCTTCAGGTTTGAATTCGCATCGCGATTCTCCAGAGGCCAGAGATCTTTCCCACATCACCAAGAACAACATCCTGAGGCTTCAGGCAGGCAGCAACAGGCCCATGGTAAATGGCCCTTTCGAGGGGGAGGAGGTTTTTCGTTCCGACGCTTGAAGTAAAGACCCGGTTGGACCCCACATCAGAGGCCGTTTGGCTTTCTTTGCTTCTAGATGGGAGGAGTCGACATCAGACACCTGGGTACTTAAAACAGTGAGATTTGGTCTGCAGCCTGAGTTTGTGTCTCCACCCCCACAATTTTTTGTTTGATGTCCTATGTCAAGGGACAGCTCTAGACGGGCCCTCATGGAATCGGCCATTAAACATCTGGTCGATATTTGGGCCATTGAGCCGGTTCCGATGGAGCAATGAGGACTGGGTTTCTACTCTTGCCTCTTTGTGATCCTGAAGGCCTCTGGGGGATGGAGGGCCATACTTGATCTGAAACTCCTAAACAAATTTATTCCATACATGCATTTTAAAATGCAAACTCTGCATTCCATTTTAGAGAGCCTTCGAGAGGGCGACCTCCTTTCCTCCATTGATCTCACGGAGGCTTACCTCCATATTCCTATCTGGCCTCATCATTGTCAAGTTTCTCCGTTTCTGTTACCAGAATGTCCATTTCCAGTACTGGGCCCTTCCCTTTGGTCTTTCATCAGCACCCAGGGTCTTTACAAAGGTGCTGGCAGCTCTGGCAGCTTCGCTGAGGTCTATTCCGTTGAGGGTCCAGTGTTATCTGGACGACATCCTGATCCAGTTGCAGTCGGTCAGATCTGCTCATCGAGACCTTTGCATCACACTACAGTGCCTGTGAGACCACGGCTTCTTGATCAACCTAAAGAAAAACCACTTCTCCCCTATGACCAGCCTGTTGCATCTCGGGGCGATCATCGATACTTCCCACTGCTAAGTTTTTCTCTCTCCAGACCACGGGAAGAGGCTCAACGCCCTTGTCATCCAGATCCGATGCCAGCACACCATTCCCATCTCTCCTGTCTCAGCTCCTGGGGAAGATGATCTCCTGCATTGGCATTGTCCTGTGGGCCCGCCTTCATGCCTGTGCGCTCCAGTGGTTCCTGCTGCCATTCCAATGGGCAGGCACCAGCCAATTGTCCATCAAAGTGCAGGTTCCACTGCAGGTCCTTCGTTCATTCAGGTGGTGGCAATCTCAGGCAGTATGGCAGGGCCTCCCCTTCAAGGAGCCGGACAGGGTCCTGCTCACTACGGATGCCAGTCTTCAAGGCTTGGGAGCCCATCTAGAGGGCCAGATTGCTCAAGGATGCTGGTCTCAGGGAGATAGAGCTTGCCCTATAAATTGGCTCGAACTCAGGGCCATTTTCTTGGTCCTGAAACATTTCTGGCACAGGGTGGTGGGTTGTCACGTTCTAGTCATAACAGACATTGTGGCTGCAAAGGCCCATGTCAACAGACGGGGGGAAGGGGGACCAGGTCCAGGGTCCTCATGAGGGAAGCAGAACACCTGGGGAGATGGGCAGAGAGACATTTTCTGTCCATCAAGGTGGATCACATATCGGGGGTCGACAATGTCCAGGCCAACTGGTTGAGTCGGTTCCAAGTCGATCATGTGGAATGGAATCTCCATCCCTCATTATTTCTAGATTTGTCCCACAGGTTCAGTACCCCAGCAGTGGATCTCTTCGCCACTCCCCTCACTGCTCAGGTAAGCAGATTCTTCACCAGGTTTCCGACCCAGGGAGAGGAGGGGACCAACGTACTTTGGAGTTGCTGGCCTCCAGGTCTCCTTTACACCTTTTCCCCTCTTCTGGTAATTCCGGTTGTAATCCGGAAGTTGTTGGAGGAGAAGGCGGAGCTGATTCTCCTGGCCCCCCATTGGCCCAGGAGACCCTGGTTTGCAGATCTGGTGAATCTGTCTGTAGACCAGCTGTGGAGGATCCCGGACAACAGGATCTCCCTGCAGCAGGGGACCTTGATTCACCCGGACCGTCAGTGGTTCCGGTTAGCTGCTTGGTGCTTGAGCGGCAATCTATGAGGGAGGCCAATTTTTCTGACAGGTTGATAGACACCATTCAGGCCTCCTGCAAGCCGTCCACCTCACACATCTACGATGCTACCTGGAAGGTCTTCTGTTCGTGGACTGTTAAGTCAGAAATTATACCTTCCTCTGCTTCTG
The DNA here is from genome assembly GCF_049901735.1 of Notechis scutatus. NCBI lineage: Eukaryota > Metazoa > Chordata > Lepidosauria > Squamata > Elapidae > Notechis > Notechis scutatus. The sequence continues at coordinate 685,093 of NC_142018.1, forward strand.
TGTTGGAGGTATTAATGTTCCTCCAGGATGGGCTTGATAAAGGCCTTGCCCCAAATACTCTTCACCGCCAAGTTGCAGCTCTGTCAGGCTACAGAACTTTTCCCATTCAATCAACTAGAATGAACTTCTGAAAACGTATCAAAACGTATCAAAAAGGAATCCTTTATTGAGATGAGACAATTCATGTAGGGGTTAAAAGCAGCGTCTAAAGTCTCTCAGGCATGCAGAGATAGATAAGGGAGTTTAAAACCCTTCCCGTTATCTTGATATGTATTTAGTGAAACAAAGAGCCAACATGTTAATTCCCCCTCACCCCCTTTTTAGAACGATCTTTTTCAGAGTTTCTCAGGACACATCTCACTGTGGAATTTTTATGGTCTCTTCATCTCCTGGCTATCTCTCTCAGAGATGATAGGTTCCGGCCATCTGGGTTTCATCTCTCCATTGTATCATGTGTAGGTTATACAAATTCGATATAAGATTAAATATATTCAGGTTACATCAAGAAGGATTTCTTTATCAGTCTCTCCCCCCGCCCTTTTCTTCTCCATTGAAGAAATGACAGAGACACCGATCTGACAGGCTCTTTCCTCTGCTTTGTCCTGGGAGGGTTTTGATTCTTTATCTCATCATCCCTCTGTACGCAGGTTTCTATGGGGGGCTGCCCTCCCATGGTTCACAGGTTTCCCACATGTAATCTCCCTAAAGTTCTACGGGCTCTCATGAGTCCTCCCTTTGAACCTCTTAGATCAGTGTCTCGACAACTCATGACCTTTAAGATGGCATTTTTGGTGGCCATCACTTCAGCCAGGAGGGTGTCGGAGTTGGCGGCCCTCTCCATTTGACAGGACCATTGTGTGTTCTATGAGGATAGGGTGGTTTTGAGGTTAGATTCCTTGTTTGTTCCTAAGATAAACTCCTGGTTTCACCAGGTGCAAAAAGTTGTTTTGCCAAATTTCTGCCCAGGACCACAACATGAGTTAGAGCACAGTTGGCATAAGACAGGCCCTCAAGATCTACATCAAGAGGACTGCTGAATTTAGGAGATCGGAGGCTATGTTTGTGTCATTTCATCCCACCTGCTTGGGCTCCTTCTACGATTGGGAGGTGGATTCGGACTTGCATCTCCAAGTCCTACCAAGTTTTGTCCCTGCCAGTTCCTATGAACGTCATGGCTCATTCCACTAGGAGTGTGGCTACTTCGGCTGCCTGGTCTTCTCAGGCTTTGCTGGAAAGATTTGCAGGGCTGCTACCTGGGCATCTCCATCACCGTTTATACGACATTATAGGTTGGACTCCTTTGCTTCGGTGGATGCCTCGTTCAGAAGGAGGGTGCTTCAACAGGTGGTTCCACAGTCGGAGTGACCTACCCAGACGTTGACCCTCCCATGGCATGCAGGCTTTGGTATGTCCCATTCCTGGGCTGTCTTAGCAGCGTGTATGAGAATGGGCATTGGTAGAATTACCTGAGAACGCCCTTTCTATATATGCTGCAAGAGAGTCCAGCCCCACCCTAGTTCGTCTGGGAGGGGGTGTTTTGTTATGTTTACTTGTTTATCTTGCAGAGACACATTATGAGAATCTTCGCCTAAAAGATGGCGAGCAGCCAAGGCTGATGGTTTTTATGGTGGCAGACCCAGCTCTATGATGTCAGTAGGAGTCATATCCCACTCTTGCAGCGTATATAGAAAGGGCGTTCTCAGGTAATTCTACCAACATCCAATCTCTTCTTAAAAACTTTCAGTGTTAGAGCACCCACACCTTCTGGAGCCAAACCCTTCCACTGGTTAATTGTTCTCACTGTCAGAAAATTTATCCTTAGTTCTAGGTTGCTCTCCTTGATTATTTTCCATCCATTGCTTCTTGTCCTGCCTTCACGTGCTTTGGAAAATAAGTTGACCCCCTCTTCTCTGTGGTAGCCCCTCAAATATTGGAACATTGCTTTCATATCACCCATTGTCCTACTTTTCACTAGACTGGACATGCCTAATTCCTGCATCTGTTTTTCATGTTTTAGCTTCGAGCCCCCTAATCATTTTTGTTGCTCTTTTTTGTTTTCTTTCTAGAGTCTCAACATCTTTTTTATATTGAAGTGACCAAAACTGGATGCAAATCTATGTGAAAACAATCTTATAGGTCACCCTTGTTTAGCTATGATAATTGGGACTGGCAACTCTGTCACATATGAGCAGAAAATCATATGATTTATAATGACAGTTCTGGTTGCTTTGTTAAGCAAATCCTGTATGGTCATAAAGCATGAGATCTCATGACCACGACTTACAACTTCCTGCCAGTTTTCCCATTTACTTTGCCTGCTGGAAGCCAGCAGTGACGGTTGTAATTGGTAATCATATCACTGAGAAATACAATAACCATTGTAATTGCGCATTGATTGCCAAAAGCCCCAAGCCACAAAAATGGGATTGTGGGGACACTGTAACAGCTGGAATTTCATGGATCACTTGTGAATCCCATTTGTTCAGTACTGTTGTAATTTCAGTTGCTGAACAGGTGCTAGTTAAGTGAGGTCTACCTGTACATGAAGATAGAGCTTATGGAATAACAATAAGAAAAATACAAAATACATGCTACATCAATTCTTCAAAGCAATTGTCTTGAGTACAGGTGGATGGAGACCTACCTTGAAAATTTCAAAGCCTATAACAAGATTATCTCCTGCCCCTTCTTTCCGGTGAATCCGCTGGTCCTTCTGCTGGAGAGAGATCAAGACTTTGTCTTCCACCTTCGTAACATCAAAAATATACTGAAAAAAAAAAAAGAAGTACAGAGAAAACTGCTATGAAAGTGTAGGTTATGAAAACAGACAATCAAAGGGTTGGGAAGCAACTGTTACTAAGGCCTTGTGCAGGCTGATTGACATCTTAGATCTTTCCAGTGCTATATATGTGCCTGCATATAGCAACCTCACATGGCAGTTAATGCTACTTTCCCCAACTAAGTACAGTCCAGATGTTTTGAAGCTCAATGCCATAATCTCCCAGTTTGAAGGCTCTTTGGATGTTGAAGTAAATACTTGGAAAATACTAAACCTCCTGGAGATTAATTCTGAGTTATGGGAATTCTTATCAGCCTTACTGATGGAACCTTGGAAGATATCTGATTGGCCAATGTTGGAAGTTGGAATGCCAAAAACATGTAACCAGGCAAACTCCAGGGCTGTTATGTAGACAAATGTGGGCAATGAATAGGAGGTGGATCAAAGTTCAACCTGTAGAATGAAACTCAATGATTAGTTTTCCATGCCAGTTTTATTCTTTTTAAACCTTAAGGCGCTGAAATGATGCTGTTTATCTTGGGATAGTTGAGGGATAAAAACTGCATGTGACCACTTTCAAATAAAGACAATTGACTGTGAATCTGATCTTTGGCCATTTTGATACCAAAATTTCTGATGGAATTTAGTCACCAGACTGTATAGTTTCTCAAAATGTCACAATGCAGATCATTGCAGAAAATAAAATACTGAAATAGTTTTAGAAATGTGTACAGTATCTGGAGAAATAATCAGTTTAAATGTTGCCTCCTAAGGCTTTGGATGCTCCATCACTGGAGGTTTCCAAGAGTAGATTGGACAAACCTTTGTATGTTGTATAGAGTATAAGGACTCCTGCCTTGAACAAGTGACTGGACTAGAAGACCAACGAAGAGGACAAAAATAGAGAAGAGAGAAAAAAAGAGAAAAGGAGGACTAGGTGTGATTAAAACAGGTTAGGTGGAGAAACAAAACCTCCACGATTCTGCTGAAGACTGGGAGAGCCTGAAACCTTTTCAAGTAGCAAGTGCGGAGTTGAAGCAAATGGTTCCTATAACAAAATGAACAGGTGTTTACATGGACAACCTGAGAGTTTGGGGGTTTGGCTGGGCAAATTATTATTATTTAATTCTATGAACTGGTGTTTGGGAACCATACTATGCAGCGTATTCAATAAAGAATTAAGATTTTCAGAAATGGAATGAACCTGGAGTTTTATTTGGATTCTTGAGCTGGATGTTGACATAATCCTGGAGTTACAATCACAACTGAGACCAGAATTTCCATTGCTAAGCAAGGTGATTGTTAAATAAGTTACACCTGATTTTAAGACTTTTCTGCCATAGTTGTTAAGCAAATCATTGCAGTTGTTAAGTGAAACCATAGTCATTAAGTAAATCTACCCTCCCCACCACAATTTTGCTTGTCAGAAGCCAGCCAGAAAGATTGCAAGTAGAGATCATATGATCCTGGGATGCTGCAACCATCATTAATGGATGCCGGTTATTAATTGTTTGAATTTTTATTCGTGGCTGTGAGGATCCTGCAACAGTGGTTACGTGTAGGGACTGGCGGCCAATTGCTTTTTTCAGTGTCATTGTAACTTTAAACGATCTCTAACAAATAGCTGTTAAATTGAGAACTATTTTGTAAATCTTTCAGCATTGGAGAGATGCTGAAGATAAAAATGCAAAATGCAAGATAAAGTAGATCATAGAACATAGTTGGAAGGAAACTCAGAAGTCTTCTAGTCCAACATCCTGCTTGAGCAGGAGACCCTATATCACTTCAGCCAAATGGTTGTCCAGTCTCTTTTGGAAAGCCTTCAGTGATGGAGAACCCACAACTTCTGAAGGCGAGCTGTTCCATTGGTTAATTGCTCTCACTGTTAGGAAATTACTCCTTAGTTCTAAACTGCTTCTCTCCTTGGTTAATTTCCAACCATTGTTTCTTCTCTTGCCTTTTGGTGCTTTGGAAAATAGTTTTGTCTTTGTAGGAGCCCCTCAAATACTGGAACAAATATGTTTAGGTTTAGGTTTATGCCCACAGAAGAACCAAATTATGTATGCATCAAATGTAAATTATTATGAAAACCTGAGGGTTTTGGAGAAAAGTGGCTTCGTTGTTTAAACACCCTCCAGAGCGATTTAATGTGGCATTTGGATTCTTTGTCCACTGTCCACGCATCATTTTCTTTTCCCAGGTCTTATGGATACTGAAGAAAGAGGTGTTCACAATCCGACAAATGTCCACATCAGTGAAGTTTTTGCACCAGTCTTCAAATGTCATCCTGAACCATAGTGTATTAAAAAAGAAAAAAAATCCCTAAGCACATTATTTAATTAATAGTGGGTGAGTGAATAGAGAATGTTTCTTTTTCATAAAAAAAAAAATAATAACCCTTCCCAAATGTATAGTCCACGACCTGAAATCAGCTGAGGCTGGAAAAACAAACCTAAAATTATTTTTCACCCTTTTTCCATCAATCTTTACAATTCTTTTTCTGACGGTTTGGAGTAATGGAGCTTAAATTCTTTGGAATCCCTGCAGATGTACATATGAATTATTAAAGAGCAACCAGAGATCCATCAGGTTTGCTGAATGTCACTTCCCACAATAATTAGTGGTCATATTTTAATAGTCACTGGTGCTATTATAATATTTGGCTTTATTTTAGCTAGCAAGTTTTAACCTTTATGCTTTTCTAAATGAAATATTGGTCATTGACTAAAGTTAAAGAATAGACCGACTTGGTTTTATACATCTGACCGGGTTAATGTTCTACAGGTAGTCCTCAACTTATGACCATAGTCAAAATTAGTAGTGTTAAGTGAGATATTTGTTAAGTGAGTTTTGTCCCATTTTATGACTTTTCTTACCATTGTTGTTAAGTGAATTAGTGAAATTGATAAGTTAGTAACCTGGTTGTTAAGTGAATCTGGCTTCCCCATTGACTTTGCTTGTCAAAAGGTTGCAAAAGGTGATCATTTGACACCGGGACACAGCAACGGTCATAAATATGAACCAGTTGCCAAGCATCTGAATTTTGATCCCATGATCATGGGAATGCTGCAAAGATTGTAACTATGAAAAAAAAGTCATAAGTCACTTTTTCAGTGCTGTTGTAACATTGAGCAGTCACTAAATGAACTGTTGTAAGTCAAGGACTATCTGTAGTTGTATGTTAGGTTGATCAACTACTACAGGGTAAACAAAATACCAAAGGGTCATCTATTTGCTACTCAAAGGCTAGGATTCTCTGCCATGAGTAGTCATTTTATTTTTTCCTACACAACTAAATTATACAACCCTAAATGACTCAAGGTCTAGCTATCTTTGAGGTTGTCTATTCTCCATCAAATCTCTCCATCTGGTAAGATCTGGGGGAGATCTTGATGAAGATGCTATCTCCAAAGGAGTCTCATAGCAGGTTCTTCTCAAGAATGGTGTCCCACTTTTATGAAGCAGCTTCTTCTGATATATTGAATTACCTCTGACCAGATGTGTTTCTATAACAAAATTAAAAGATGGATTTGGGAAGAAAACATTCAAGGGATGTTATGAGTTTCAAGTTGGTGAGTATCATTATAAGGCATGCTGTTGAGTGTTGAAGTTTTGCATTTTCTGTTTAGTTCTTCCTATGTTCACTGCTCTGTGCAATTAGAAGTTGAATGGCACAGAAGAGAGAATGGATGAATGATAGGAATTTGTAACAGGAAAAAATAGTTTCTTGTGCAGAGAAGACAACACCATTAAGGATTATTGAAAGCAAAACTAAATATGACATGGACATTGATTAACTGAGCTCACCAAAATTCTCCGTTATTTTCAAGGGTGAGACCTAATCTTGTTCGCTCTGATTTGCTCACTTTTTTCCATTCCTCAGATCTAAAAAAAGAAAGGGGAAAAAGTTAAACAGCCATTTTATCCATTTTTTAATAATATAAGAATAGATGTGTTCAGCTACACTAGTGGTTTATTGTGGACAACCCAGCCTGCTTTGACTCCTGCTCAAATGTCTTTAAGAAAGATAACCTTCCAATTGGTATTCTTTTGTGTCCTTTAGCCAGAGATGCTATTCCAAAACTTTTGGGCAATTTCTCAATGTTTTCCCTCCTTTAAAGGCAACTTTTTAAAAATTTCATTCACAAAGTGTTGGACTTAAACTTTTCTCTTAATAATGCTTTGAGTTTTTTCTTCCCTGAGGATCTGCACAGGGGGCACCAGTTTAGTATTTTCTTGGCATGTCTTCCCATCACTCTAAGCCAGTTGCTTACTTGTCACTACCCACAAAGGCCCATATGTGAAGAGATCCTTCTTATGTAAGCGGGAAGAATCAGGATCACACATAAGTTGCAGTTCAGAAAATTGTTCATGCCTATGCACAAGAATCTAGTCAATAACCATCAGCACTAAATTGGCACCAGATAAGAGTTCAGAGAATTCAAGGGAGGTTGGACTTGGAGTATTTGTAGACATGCAATGATTCTAGGCTTAATCCTCTCTTGACACAACTTCCAAGTTCTCTGTTCTTCTCTGACATCTTGTGATTTAATGGCAGTGCATAAAGTCAAAGAAATTCTAGATCATAGGAGAGAGGATTGTCCAGTAAGACTCTGTCCAAAGATTACCCATTCATCTCAACCATCTCTCCTTATTGATAAAGAAGAACATTACCATGATTCCATGATTTTTTAATCAAACTTGTTTGCTTTGAAATACTTTTGAAAGCAATTTTTTCCCCTAGTAATTTATACCTTGGCCACCTGGACATTTCTCTCTTACTAGGGAAAAGAGCAGTTTCCTCATTAGTTCACATAATTCACCAGTTCAAGTTTACTATAAGGTTAAGAGGCTTTTAGATGGTGTGGGAGGATTGCTGTCTTAACTAGTTGAAGGATAAACTGTGTTCTAAAAGTGAAAGTAATGCATTTGCTGAAATTTCTGTAACTTGAACCTAGTCTCTCCAATAAACTTTCTAAAAGGAACCCAGGGAAAAACTTCTTTTCTTTTTAGTGGGCTATCAAAAGCCTGACCCTGAAGGAGAGCTGACAGGAAAAAAATAAATTATAAACTTGAATAAGTTGATTTTTTTGATAATTTGGATAAACTTGGATAAGTTGATAAAAAAATTATATCTGCAGTTTGAACTAGTACAAATCCTTCCATCTTCTCATGTCATCTTCAGCCTTTCTTTGAACCTGATGTTCAAAGGTAGTTGAGATTAGTTTAAATTAAATTAATTGTTCTGTCAAATTCTCCATTGCTTAACACCAACTCAAGTAGGGTCCAGGGTATAGCATTTTAAGAAAATTTAGAAAACTGAACATCAGAATTTTTGTTAAGATGCCATACTGGATCTGGATACAACTACTTCAGTTGGTGTTAAGCAGTGGAGAATTTGATGGAACAATTAATTTAATTTAAACTACTTTTGTTGAAAATTTCTGAAATTGCATTTGTTTTTTTAACAGTCATATCATACAACTGGTTCATATTCAGTTTGCAGTCTACTTACTTTCAAGATTTTTTTTTTCACAAACTCTTTTAGCAAATAAACCATTATTTATTTACTCATCCTCTACATTACCATATTTTTGTTCCCTAAGCGGAAAATTTTCACATATTGAATTTCATTCTGCTTTTTCCAGGCTCCTTCTCTAACTCATTAACAACATTTTGACTTTTTCTCATTTTCTACCATATGCAATATCTAACTCAGTGTTTGTGTCTTCTGTAAATATCTAAGTATTCTTTCATCCCTTCATTATAGTCATTAAGGAAAATAAATAGACTTGTATTTTCCCCCTTTATATATATGTATGTATGTATGTATGTATGTATGTATGTATGTATGTAGTGCCTCCGAGTCCTGAGCCTGCATTCTTAGAGGAAGAGGATTCGGAAGATGATGATGAGGAGGAATTGGGAATGCCTTCCTCCCCAGGACCTTCCTCTTCGGCAATGCCTTCCTCCCTGATTGTGCCTCAGGTGTCGGCAGATAACCGAGCGGGACAGCCTGAGGCTAATCAGGAGAAGGAGGAGGGCATATTGGAGCAGCCTTTGACAGAGAATCAAGCAGATGAATGCTGGCTTGATGCGAGGCAGTGTCGCAGGCAAAAGTGTGGGCTGCAGCGCAGGAGGCGTGGACGAATGAGAGAGTGAGCTGAATTAGTGACATGCCCCACAGGGAAAAAAAGTGGGTGTGTTTGCTCTGGGAACTTCGTACGGGACAATGTGTGACTTATTCAGAGGAGCTTAGGTGTATTCTGTGTTGTGACAGCTTGTGTGATTTATATTCCTGTTTTCTTGTCGGACTTGGCAGACAGCGTGTGTGAGACTGCCAAGACCATTATCGGCTCAAGGAATTAACTCTATAATTACTGGATTTGCTTGCCTATTTGTATTCAGTTGGAGTTTGGACTTCTCACCTCCTTTTAAAGGTGAGACATTATATTTTTTTCTTCATCCCATTCTGGCGCGTAGGCTAGCACCAAATTTAAAACAGAAACGGCTGTGAAAGTCTGACTCACAGATGAACACTATACAGAAGCCTGATGATGGCAGATGAGATTCTGCTGAAACGTTGCTACAACTTTAAAAGCACAACTATAATGATGTGGGAAAATACCCGAACAAAGCTGAATACCATACATATAAATCCAAAACTTAAGATATATATATATATATATCTTAAGTTTTCGTGATATATTTCAGCTTTTTGGTTTCCATGTCATATAGTTTGCACAAGGCAAGCTTCAGAAATCATCTGCCATCATCGCTTCTGTTGTCTGTGAGTCGCTTACAGGGTTTCAGATTTAATGGGATTGCTGTGCCAGAATGGTTTCTCATCCTGATTGGTTGGAATGGAGACCAACACAGACCAAGACTCCCAACCAATCAGGATGAAGAAAACATTCTGGCACAGCAATGGCTACCCAAATTTAAATCTGAAACCACTTAAAGTCTGACTCCAGACGGACACAAAGAAGCCTGATGATGGCAGATGAGATTCTGCTGAAACGTTGCTACAACTTTAAAAGCACAACTATATGGCGAGGGAAAATACCGAACAAAGCTGAAGGCCATACACATACACATACACATACACACACACACACACACACACACA